>NC_090895.1:47188724-47243724 GCF_036669925.1 Montipora capricornis | reverse complement strand
TACACTTAAAAAACTTCTTCTTGAAATCTGCCATGCTCATTAAGTGATAATTTATACATCCTACACTCAGACTGAATTAGTTAGTCCTGTTCCTGTCAAAATCTGTCGTAGCGTATTCTATAAAACCAACAATGAAGTTGTTGATGTATCATGTTATAATTTTAAAACTTCTGTATCCTAGATTTTGGTTTTTGGTAGTTTTTTGATTATTCCCTGGCAATTGAGAAGAATGAAATTATGGGTAGGAAATAAATACGCTCTAGTTAGTCCTTTTCTATATATGAAAGACTAACAAAAAGCTCTTCTTTTTCCTAGGGTCGTGTGCACACAACTTGACTGACCTTCAAGGAAACTTCTCGAGTCCGAATTATCCATCCAGCTACCCACATAACATGAACTGCATCTGGTCTATTACACTAACACCAGGCAGCTACATTTACTTGCAGTTTTCTAAGTTTTCTCTGGAATATGGATATGATCAAAAACACTGTCCGTTTGACTACGTGGAAGTATCTGACAAAAACTATCCATCGAGTTTCATACAAATAAAACGCTGTGGTGATCAAAGTCGTTGGTGTGTTTGGAGCAAGAGCAATCTCCTGCATGTTCGATTCGTTACTGATTCCTCTGTGTCAGCTTCAGGCTTCATGGCACATTATGCAACCTACGGGAATCCAGGTAGCGGAAACTGTCTGTCTCTTATTGCAACACAAAATAAGGAAATACTCACTGGGCATGTCCAGGAATGACAGATTACGATAAGTGTTACGATGTATCCTCTTACCCTTCTCCTCAACTTTGACATTACTTATATCTAGAAACTAGGAGTAATCAGAGATTAGGGAGTGTGTTTGAGCTGCCCTCCTTTCGTTGAGATATTCAGTTCCACGAATTATCTTTACATTTTACTGAGGATAGTAGTCCAGCATCAAATGTCAATTTAATCTAGATGCATCACAGAAACATTTTGATGTTTGTTTTTTTGTGTGGAGGTTGTGTTGGTTTTTGAGTTTATCGGCACATTTACAAGTTCTATTGATCAAACTATTATCTGCTAGCAGCGGTTTCAGAATCGATAGTATTAAAATGGCGCAAGACAAAAGAATTGTTATACCGATTAGCGCTTGCGTACGATCCAAGGACGAATTGCAACGTCTGTTTCCTAAAAAAAAAAAACAGCACTACACAGCTTTCCGAAGTTTTGATAAATAGCATTAACTGTGCTTATTGCTAGACTCCTTCTCAAACGTTTTTGGCGATGTCACCAAAACCTCCCACGAAAGAAACGGGTGCTTACATTGGAACCACATTCCTTTCTCGGATTGAGCCAATCACAGCTACAGTTCCATTTTCTGGAACTGTGTATCGTGCGACTCGACCAGTACGCGCAATTGAAATAACGTATTCTCAACTGCCACTATGCGTGTAAAAAAAGCTGAAACCAAAGTAAACAAAAGTCTAGTCAAAATCTGACCTCGTCTGTAAGAAACCTCGGTAGGCTTTCTGTTACGGTAGAATGGCTTTCAAGGCTTTCTGTTACGGTAGATGAGGTTTTGCCTAGGTCAAAACACAGATTTGATCTGCGGCCAGTGACTCGGCAAATGCACAAATAATTTCCAGTACTAGTTATGGCGTTCTATAGATTTCCTTTTTTAATAACATTGAAATTCTCCGCAACATCGCCTTTACTTTTCATTGAGAAAAATGATCTTGACAGAGGGAAAGCATAAGACATAGATCAACTGCAAATCTCGTAAAGTTGAGAATGGGTTCAGTAGTTTTATTATTGACTTCGATCAGTTATAATTATTGCAAACTACAAAACTTGACTATCATTGATAATGACGGCCTCTCATTGTACGCTGACGTCATAACCAATTTTTTTTGGTATCGATAGATTTCCCAACATTTCTTACCCATAGTGCTCTGCTGGAACGTTTTGCGCTCCTGAACTCCGCTATAATTTTTTTTTCAACCGTCACTTCTGAAGATGTATTTTGTATAACAAAAAAACAACAAGTGAAAATTTATCAGAATAGGTTTATCACCGTAGTTTGACTCGCTTAAGTTAAAATGGCCAAAATACCGGAGTATTTATGATGGTCATATAGCAAAGCAACTGTTTATAACAATCTGGGTATTCTGATCTTCTTTTACAGTGTGCTATAGTTCACTGATGGATAAAACCTGTACATCGTCTTTTCTTTTAGCTAAACCGAAGGTAATAATTCCTTTACAAGAGGTTCGAACAGTCTCTGTGCATTATGACTGGTACTTGTCTGAAGTGACGCCACCGATCAGCATTTCAATGATGAACTCATCTTCAACCTTGGCTTCAGGGACCAAGAAAACAGTGTGGAGCAAAATCAACCAGGATGGTAACTATAGTTGCATCGCTACCAATGAAGTTGGCACTGAATCAAAGACGTTTTCCGTCTCTCTTATAGGTGAGATCTTACTGCGCTTACTGCCCTTTGAATGTGGTTACTTCGTTATCACACGAAAAAAAGCTGTAGCAATGAAGTGATGAATTCTAGAATATATTTTCCAGAACATTATTAACCCTCTCACAGCTCTACTCAAGTCATTTTCTCCTGCCTACCACTGAAACTTCTTATGCTGTGCTTTGTGTTTTACCCCAATTTCCACTTATTTATGATCAGATGATGTATCTGCACACGTAAGAATTACAGAAGTCTTTGCTTTGAGACAAGAACACCCAAACACGAAACACCGAAAACCTCTCCCGAATATAATCTTTAGTATAAATACACAGGTGATTATACAAAATCGCGCGCTCTCGTTGGCTCGCTGTCTTGGATTATCAGCCGATAATCACCTCGACGGACAAAATGGCTGCCAGTAGTCGTTTTGCCACTGTAAGTGAAGATGATTTCGCGTTGTATTGTTTTTTCTTTCTCTTTTCTGAAATAATCACCTGTGTATTTATACAATTATTCACCTCAGGCTCAGTGATTATCGATAAATATTCACCTCGACTTCGTCTCGGTGAATATTCACCGATAATCACTTCGCATTTGGGCGAATAATTGTTAAATAAAGTATTTTGGCCACTTGTATTTAATGCATATATCATATCTTCCAAAATTTAAGATTTAAAGAAAATCCCATGAAGGCTAACCTATTTCTTTGCTTTTTGACAATGTTTTGCTTTTCTTTTACAGATTTTCGCATTTGCTTGAATTTGTGTCACTGCCACGGCGCTTTCTTTTTTGCATTTCCACAAGTTGCCAACATCTTTAACTGCACTGGGAAACATTCAGCTCATATACTGACCAACATACCAACAACCACGACAGAGCTGTGAGTTTTTAACTGATGATACCCCTAAAATACTTGTATTTATTGCTTCTACCTATAAACAATCGTATACGCAAAGTTGGTAGCAGTACTAACCTAGTAGTAACCGAGTATAGGTTTGAAGGCGATTCATTCTCCATCACACGGCTAAAGAACAAGCTAATTGAAGAGGAATTTCTAGCTGAAGAGTGAGGCATATCTTCAAAACGATCATGTTTTTTTGCGTTTGAGATTTTAATTTTGTAATGTACTTAAGCACATTGTGGACATCTGCAAAGCGTTAACGACACTAAACAGCCGATTGTCAGTTTACAGTTACTGTAGCTTTGCAAATGATATTTCTCTATACTGAAGACACAATAAAACTCCACATAAAATGACATACGGCTTAGTTTCCGTTCAGGGGTGGCTGCTTAATACAGGTAAAACTAACAAAGAAAGACAAACATGGGACTGCCACAGGGTGGCCGCGGCTGCTTAATAGACGTAGCCGCCTGATACAGGTAACAAATACAGTGTTTGAATGAGCGAAAAATCGGGACTTTGAAAACTGGCCGCTTAATACAGGGCCGCTATATACAGGTTTGACTGTGCTTGGATCGCAGCGAGTTCGGTCATTGTTTTTTTTTTTTTTTTCTATCTCGGGACAACCTGCAAAGTAAAACTGCTCAGTGAACTTTCGTACAGTATTCAAATCACAACAAACAAGACATGCTGTCGCTAAGGTCAAATTGATCGTCTCACAAATGTAAGTCTGCTGCACAGTTTGAATTGTGAAATTTTGAAAAAAACGGTGCTGCTTCTCTTGCAACCTGTAAAGGATCTATTTCTTGAATTGCTTCTTGACGTAAACCACTGCTCAATTCCACTGTGGACTGCACTTGGCAAGCTGTGCTTGGAGCCGATAGCGCCCCGGACAACACATCACTACAATTGAAGCTGTGAAACAGATGGTCGAGAGTTGTAATGTGCTAGGAATTGGTCGTTTCGACGACTTGAAATTGACATGATATGTCGATTGGGGAAGCCAGCATTGGACCACAGTGTTATGACCGTAGCTCGGATGCTGTGGCTTATGTATATCTTAGACAGCTCGACCGCTTCGCTGATGTTTTTCATCATGTTTGCGAGGGTGTTAAAGCCAAGTGGCCTTTGTTCGAACCACACAGGAGTAGGCATGGCTCAGTTGGTTGGTGTGCGGCTTTCGGAGCAAGAGGTGCCGGATAGATTTTCGGTGACTTCAACGTCTGTTTCGATTTTCGTCTGATCCGTGTAGCTGTAGCTTTAAATACCCGTGAAACGGAGCACTGACAGAGAGAGGGGGGTAAAGGGCGCACCGTCGGCTTCCATTGATACCAGCCTTGTAGCTGAAGGAACTACCGACGTTAAATAAAGTGCCTTTACTTTACTTTACATCTTCTTCGGGACTGAAACTTGCCTTTAGCTACTGGACAAATGCACTGCAATTGGGGTTAACCTTTTCAAGGGTAGAGGTTTAAAGACTTAAAGCTATCGCATTGGTTTGCAGTTTCGTACATCCTTGCTTCTTGTTCGTTATTGGGTTTGTCAATGACCCCATCTGGATGGTTCTTGGAAGATTCATCATGTACCATGATTGCGAATTTTTTCCCAGCTGCATCAAAGACAAAATTTCTTAAAAGTGAGAGTGGGGAGGAAAGAAAAATGACTCCGCTGGTTTGAGCTGTCTGAGAATGTTGTCCTTAAATAGCAGGTTTATGGGTTTCATTTTCCTTTCCACTTCTTTTCAAATTACAGGGGCACCCAACGTCAATTTTCGGAAAATATATCTGTTCGGAAGACGGTTTGAGATCTAGAATTTTCAGAACATTTGTTGTAAAATTTCTTGCTTCCCTGCCTGTCCTAGGATTTTCGAAGTTCTAGAAAATGGTATAATTGCCCATTTTTAACGGATTTTTACCTTAAAAAGGTCATCTAGAATTTTCGGGAGCCTTTTTTCTGCCTGAAATTTTCGAAAAGGTAAGTATTGATCCTTACAATTTTCTGATCACTAGATTTTCAGCTAGGAAATTTGAACAGATGAAAAAATTTTAGGGGATAAAAATATGCCTATACTACCTCTTAAATACTAAAATACGTTTAACGATGCTATGTCTAAGTGGTTTTGAACTATATTCTCGTTGTGTGCCCCTGAAATTAACACGTTGCGCATCTAACACCTGGTTTGATGACCGAAAAAATGTGGGATCACTTGCTAGCTGAAGCTCTTTGCTGTAAGGAGGAGCGTTAAGATATCTTTCGATTCTGTCTGAACCCAAGCAGGGTTGATTCATTGGCATTGTATGGCGTAAAATCGCCTGAAATTCTGGTTCAGCTGACCCTTTGTCGCATGTCGGTGTTTGTATAACTTTTTCTCAGCACCAGCCTAAAGTTGAAAACATGCATGGCCTCACTGAAAAATACGGTCTTTGTAACCGTTTCGTTATTAATTATGGCAAAATAAAGAAAGAAAGGAGAATTTTAAAGATGTAAACTAGTTAATTTGCGCATATAGATCCATTTGCTTGCTTATCTCATTAATTTAATGCTCAGTAAAAAAAAAATTAAAAAATGTAAGCTTATACTTGAAACAGATGCATGGATTTCATTAATATGTACGACTTAAAGGGGAAATAAGACTATGAACAAATTATAATTAAGAAACTAGTCTAAAACTTCCGTACAACGTTTGCTCGAAGAAAACATTCAAATGGCTTTCTACGCCAAAAATATTTTGCACTGAAAGATTGTGTGTCGCCAAATCGCTAAAAAATCCTCTTTAGAACTACTACTAGACATACTCACCTGAAAAGGTTGATAAGGACCAATTTGTTAATATTTTGGTCTTGTCCGAGTGCCTTTGTTCGACCAGATCATTAAGCTCCCGTTCGGGGTCATTACCAGCGGCCCGTTCGTTTAAATTAGCGAATATTTTCATCTTACTTGGTGTTGAGCTCAAAGTTGGGGAATTCATCGCAATTGTTTTCGTTATCTTGTGAAAATTCGAAAGATAGCGGAAAAAAAAAATGCCGGCAAAAAGTCTTACGGAATGCTTGACGTCAGCGTGCAACCCACTCGGAAAAAGATTGCATTTATTAGCCAATCAGAGCACGCCCTTTCTTGAAGGGCTGTTTTAATGGTCTTTCTCCAGGTACCGGAAAACATTGTGTTTTTGGTCACTTGGGGTTAGTCTTTATTTGGAGTCATTTTGTTTCCCGTCTTTGTTTCTTTTGTTTTACGTAATTTGTGCTCCGGCACCTGCAGAAGCTGCCGTTTTAATCAGAGGTAAATATCCGTATGCCTGGTTTAAAGCGTAGTCTGATTTTATTAGCTGGGACACCAGAAAATGTCCATAGAGTACCCACAATACTCAATACTCCAACTATACTGTGACGTGTGTACAAATTCTGTATCTTATCTGAAACGGTTCGGCACCTCGTCGATTTCCACGTTTTAGGGAGCCTATATACCCTTCATCTTTAAAAGGATTTTTTTACCGTATTGTAAAATGACCTTTTGTAAGTTACGGGCGCAATAACATGCTCTTTTTAAAAAAAAATCTACAGACGTCACTGATTAACCAGATATAACTCTAATGCACCCGAATCCTTCTATCATTAGTTCATGCATCTCATTAGTGTGTATTTCTGAACATAGCATGTGTTGCTCCAATACTCTACCACTTAGCTACAAGAGACCAGTGGGAGCCCGGTCATTAAACTAGGTTCATATGATTAAGGCCATGCCCATTAGGATTCAAATAGGGCTAAGCAGTATGTAGGATGTTTACATTAACTTAGTTCTTATGCAAGGGTCTCCTGCAGCTCAGTGGTAGATCATCCAAACCTTTTGGGAGAACTCAGATTTTCTTTTTCTGAGCATGTCTGTGTCAACTCTGACCGAAAAAAATACATTCTATAATATGCTATTTATTAATACTGGTAGTGACAAGGGGAGCTAGCTCTCCTAGGACCTCTGGTTTTAGTAATGCCTGTTTACTACAACAAGTCATCTCAATGAATACCAGAATCTGCGATGACTGTAACTAACCTTCCTTAAATATTTATAGATTATCAAGATTGATAAGCTTCATAGTGGCAGAATCAAATCTGTGTACATAACCATTTCCAAAATATTGAAAGCCAAAATCCTGGAGACTCAAGATACAGTGTCCTATATCTTTCAGACTGATAGGCTTTATTTTTATAGGGTATAATCGTGTATGTTAAGACATGAATTGTAAATGTTACTGTTCTTCAGCCTTCAGGGGTTTTTGCATTTTAGTAATTGATTACGAGGGATCAAACTTAACTTAGCATGGACCACATGGTAGACATATTTTGCTCCCACCCTTTTATATACAGTGTAAAATATGAAGGATGGAGCATAATCTAGGCAAGTAATGGTCCCTGTGTCCCTTCTCAAACAAAAACCCCAAATCTTGGAAAGCATTCGCCCTTGTCACACGGCGGCCATATTGTCCCGGGAGACCAAAAGAGCTTTGTTTTACCATGCCAAGTCTCGCCGTGGAAAAACAAAGCTTTTTCGGTCTTTTGGGACAATATGGCTGCCGTTTGACAAGGGCGAATTGACTAACAAGTTAAATAATTTAAAGAGCAGGTTAATGATAACCTTGACAAATGTAGGATGAAATCACTGTACCAAAGTCCTGGAGACTCGAGATACAGTGTACTGTGTGTTTCAGACTGATACTTTTATTTTTACCTGTAGGGAACAATATTATTGTAGATTAATATATGAATTTTAAGGGTTGCTGTTCTGAAGTGTTCAAATTAACCTTGGAAAACATTAGGTGACAGATTAATGAACAATAAGTTTTATTAGGGATGGAAATTGTCGATGTGTACACAATTAAGAGGATATTTTTATATTAAGTAGGAAAATATAAGGAACGTTAGTTATTGTTAAGAATGATGTATTCTAGAAAGTTATTGTTATTTATATAACTGTATCAATTGATACTCTTTTTAAAGGAAATGACCATTTTGAACTTATACATATTCAGCAGAAGAATGTCTACAATATTGAGATTAAAAATGGTGCAATTGTGGTTGAGAACTATGTTATTAGTTTTTAAATTACAAGTAAAATAGTACTCGTGTAGAGTACATGTACACAAGCATTTGTTTCAGACATGGTTGATGTCTGTTAAACTTATGCTTCATGTACATTTGAATTGAAGGAAATTCAAACATTTGCTCCGGAGGCGTTTAGTGCGAATTAAACATCTTTCAGGTGCGTTTATAACAGATTAAACAAAACTTAAACGCCACTTTCAGACACTTTTAATGCAGATTAAAGGGAACTTAAACACTTGTTTTGAACACGTTTGGTGCGAATTAAACGGATTTTATACATTTGTTTAAGAAAGGATCAGGCAAGATTAAACCAAACTTAAACTTTTCTTTCAGAAGCGTTTAGTGTAGATTGAACAAGACTTAAATGCCAGTTTAAGATACATTTAATGCAGATTAAAGTAGAATTAAACATTTGTTTTGAACATGTTTAAGATGAATTAAATGGAAATTAAACATTCCTTTCAGCTATGTTTAAGCCCAACTAAACTTACATTAAATTTGAACCTTAAGTAAGTAAAAGACGAATTTAAGCTTTCATTAAACTTAACTTTAAGTAACTTAAACGTTAACTTAAATTAATTAAACCAAAGTTTAAAACATGTTTAATCCAAGATTAAGACTACTTAAATGAGCTTTTTCGCCCAGTGCGTGCAACCCACTCGGAAAAAGATTGCATTTATTAGCCAATCAGAGCACGCCCTTTCTTGAAGGGCTGTTTTAACGGGTCTTTCTCCAGGTACCGGAAAACATCGTGTTTTTGGTCACTTGGGGTTAGTTTTGAAGTCATTTTGTTTTCTGTCTTTGTTTCTTTTGTTTTACGTCATTTGTGCTCCGGTACCTGCAGAAGCTGCCGTTTTAATCAGAGGTAAATATCCGTATGCCTGGTGTAAAGCGTAGTCTGATTTTATTAGCTGGGATACCAGAAAATGTCCATAGAGTACCCACAATACTCAATACTCCAACTATACTGTGACGTGTGTACAAATTCTGTATCTTATCTGAAACGGTTCGGCACCTCGTCGATTTCCACGTTTTAGGGAGCCTATATACCCTTCATCTTTAAAAGGATTTTTTTGCTTACCGTATTGTAAAATAACCTTTTGTAAGTTACGGGCGCAATAACATGCTCTTTTAAAAAAAAAAAGAGTGATAACTTTCAACTGCTGAAAGCACGGGAAGGGTTTGAAAGGGTAGCAAGGAGAAGCTGGGGTTGATGAATGAACTAATACAATAATTAAATAAATTATATACAATCACTAGTGGTTGTAACAAAGTATACAACCACGTGTTCTTTTTATGAACACAATTCATTTTACTTAATTATTACTTCGTTACTTCTCATTTCCCACTTAGGCCTAATCACTGAAACGAGTGCTTAGGCTTAATCAGGAATCGAGTGCTATTTCGAGAAAAGCGTAGTTAACACGTCCTCGTTGTACTCGATTTCGTGTGCTATCCCCACAAGGAAGTATTGATCCGTTGACCAAACCGTAAAATGAAGGCTATAATGTCACAGTATTGCACAGTCCTCATCACTAAAACGAGCGCTTAGGCTAAATCAGGAATCGAGTGCTATTTCGAGAAAATTGTAGTTAACCGAACCGTACAATGAAAGCTAGAACGAGGCATGTCGTTGACGCCACGTTTAAAGAAGAGGTATATTGCACAGTAATTTGTACAGTTCAGTTTTATTTTGGGGTATATTCTTCACACAATCTCGTAAAAATTGTAGATAACGGCACCGTAAATGAAATCTAAAATCACTGAAACGAGAGCTTAGGCTTAATCAGGAATCGAGTGCTATTCCGAGAAAAGTGTGGTTAATTAAAGAACCGAACTGTAAAATGACTCGATCGTCGTGCTTTAAGAACGAGAAATGCATATCAGCAAGGAGATTGATTGTGCATTAAGATACAGCATTGTTTTTCACTCGATCACCATGCTTTATGAACAAGAAATATATACACATCAATCTCCTTCGCTCTTTTGTTTGGCGCGTCAGAAAGGACAAATACTGGGAACCAGGTAAACGAGTGCTTATCCGCGCGTATCCGCTAAGCTCGGTGCTCCAATGCGTATCTGCGCATCCGCCTATCCACCCAATTAGGTTTTAGCTTCAAGGTGGCAAGGTATTCTGCAGTTAAGCCTTCCAAGGTTGAAAGAGATCAGTACATCTACTGGTTGGGCACAAGGATCACTAAAAACTTTAACTTTAAAATCCAAGTGTTCCACTGAAAATGTGTATGTCAATTTAATGAAATCATTGCCCGAAAATGAGATAAATATTCAATATCCGACGACAACCTCAGTACAAACATTCAGTAGTACGCAAGACAATACCTGATTTCTCTTGAAAGCACACGCCAATGCAACTTTGTTGCTTGCATGCTTTTCTAACACATCGGCGATACTGCCACAAGTATATATTCATTTCACAAGTTGGGCCCCTACAATCTCTCGCCTTCGGCTCGAGATTGTAAAGCCACATACAACACTGCCGCTCATGTTGTAAACATTATATACAACACTGCCGCTCTTGTTGCAAACATTACTTACTGATTAGTATCAGGAACATTATGCAATTGCGCATGCTCACTAGCTCGCTAGTTTGAGCACTCTGGCATGGCTTAGATGTACCACATGTGTGGGACATTTGGGGTGTCTTTATAAGCTTAACCTCCGTCGTAGACATCAGCACTGCACTGATGTGGCCCAGAAGGCCGAAACAGTACTGTCTGCAGTTAGGTATATATAGTTTACGTCATAGAAAGTGCGGCGTACGGGGTTTTATTTACGAGTTGTTTGTGTCAAAAACCCGAACGAGCGAGGGAGGGTTTTTGACACAAACAACGAGTGAATAAAACCCCGTACAAAGCACTTTCTATGTCGTGAACTGTTTATTACACATAAGACGAGAATTTTCATTAAAATAGTTTTCTGAACGCAAATTAGAAACAAAAACTCACTAACAATAGAACCAAATGCAAATTTAATTTAATTCAATAACAAAGTACGATTTGCACGAGATGCACGAGTGATTGGTATGGAAACGCCTTTACGCTATCGTTGATTGGTTATACTTCCACATGTGAAATAGCTGTACGCCATTCTGATTGGCTGTATAAGCCTTTTCCACATGTGAAAATAAAGCGTATAGATTTGTACAAATGAACTTTATGGAATAAAATTCTCGTGTTATGTGTAATAAATATATATACAGTAATATATAAATTAGCCCCGAGAGAGTGCTCAACGACAACGGAGTTGGAGCTGGTTATATATATAGAGAGAAGAGTGGACTACTTTTTCATTACAGATCTGCAAGCTTGTTTCGTAGGAGCATGGCGCTCCCACTCTTCGGGATCTTAAAATTCTATCTACATAAACGCGGTATTTATGCGTTTAATTTTTCACAGTTGCTGCACAGTGTTTAGTTCTTAATTACACGTTATTTAGTAAAAACTTACTTGCAGCCAGCAGCTGCCTACTAACTCTGACCTTTTGTTAAGTGTGGCGTGCTCCGCGGGGTGGCAAATTATGTTATATTTCTGAAGTGTGCATAAGTTACATCTTTTAGTAGTGTTACAATATGCACGTGCTCTGCATAGAATTTTCCAAGTGATCTTATACTCTGTTTTTTCTTTCTTTAAGCGCCATACATACTTGCTTAGCTCAGTTTGATTACTGCATTTTTCTGTCTTAAAAGACTGCTTATGGTTGGCGAACCTCGCCTTAAAGTCCGTGTCCGTAGGCCCTACATAGTGCTCAGTCCCCTCGCTAGATGTGACAGAGGCCTGGTACACAGTGCCCTTTGCGAGACACTGGTTGTCGAGCGGGCACTCCTCTTTTTTCCTGCAGTTGCATAGCCTTCCTTCGCGTGTTTCTGCTCCTGATTGTAGCAGTAGGCGCTTATTTTTTTAATATATTACCCTTTTACAGTTGCATGCCTAACGTAAAAAGACTTCCACACTGGAAAAACAATTGATCCTTCAGCCCTACATAGTTTCAAATGATTAATAACTCGTGCAATTAGGGAAACCGGGGGCAATAGCCAATTGTTCTCGTGTTTCCAATCTGAAGTAAATGCGTCAACCGCTTCTGTTCCAGGCTGATAAAGCCTGGAGTTAAAACGAGCAGGCTTGTTGTTATAACAGCAGACGAACGTGTCCACGGAATGTGGGCCCCACGTAACGTCCAACATTCTAAAAGAAATAACATAATTTAATGTATTATCGTTGAAAACTACGATTCTACTCAGACAACCGCCTCTGCGTTTAGTTCTCTAGAAATTCATTTCATTTCCAGTGAAATGCATTTTCTTACACACAAAGTGAATATCTCTAAAACTAGAGAAATGAAGGAAAACAAATTGTAGTAGACGGTGAATTATCGTAAAAGTAAAAGTACTTGACTGGCCTCAATTTTTATAGAGATGAGAGGTGAAAGTTTCAGAAATACGGGTACATAAAATTGTTTTATGTAATGTTTAAAAAACGAGCTGGAGTGTTTATCGGGTTTAAAACCACGAGGCGCAGCCGAATGGTTTTAGACCCGATAAAACACGTGCTGCGAGTTTTTTGTACGGCTTCAAAAACATTCTTGAAAAAGCGTGTGTCAATAGATTTCATAACAATTATGCTTTCGTGAATGTTGGAAATTTGCAAACGAGAAAAACATTTTGGGTATAAATTAGTACGCAAGAAAATCAAATCTCACACGTGTTTTGAACTTTTCTTCTGCTAACCGAAGAGGACATGGCGTCCTGTTCCAGAGCTTTTCGGAAAAATGCCGAGGAAGAGAGTAAATTAAGTATTGTCTAATATGCCTTTACCAGATTACTGTACTAATGGCACAGAGAATTTTTCCAGATCTGTATTTAAGAAAGGTACTATTAATTTTGTGCAAAAGTAAATTTTACTGTGTGTGAAATTGGTTCAAACAACATTAAATATGCACCCACCATTTGTTGTGTCCGTTGCGTGTTGATAACTAACATTCATAAGTCACGTGCAGTGTCTTTATATCTGATAAGACACCGCATACTAATAAGGATGAGATTTATCGATATAAAGTCACTGCACGTGATGTATTATCAACAATTTGATATGTCAATGGGTTTATGAATTATTAATGAGTTTTTGAAAGTTCCAAAAATCCTCCACTTTTAGAACTATGAGGATATTATGAAACTCCGTTAATTCCTGTTTCCATGCAAGAACACTTTCTTTTTTTTATGATAACAACACAGTGAACCTTCTTTATCAAAGCTCGATAAAACAATGCGTGTCTTTAAACTGCATTTGGTGATCAAGATCCTAAATTTTGTTTTGATCTTTCCTATTGGCCGTTCCGAAATTCAGCAGGAAACTGGGGCGAGTTTCAAATTTTCACTAATCGATAAACTGACACTACCACATGAAAGATCATGTTGAGATTGGTCATTTGGCCAAGTATGGTGCTTTTAGGGTGAACAGAGACCAAGTTATGGACCTTGAAACATGGTTCAAAATCCATACAGGCGTCTATAATTTTGACACAGCGTCCTTCAAAAACCATATACACTCTTAAAATTTTTATGATTTCCGTGATACTCTTTAAAATGGGCAAACATAGCGATTTTCATCGCAGCTTCTTTCAAATGGTAGGTACATGACGGGATTTTACAGTTGTCACTAAACTGATAAAAAAAATTTAGTGTTTATATGGTTTTGGGGGACGCTTTGTAAAAATTAGAGACCGTTGTATCGATTTTGAACCGTATTGCAAGGTTCATAACTTGGTCTCCGTTCACTCATAAAGCATCATACTTGGTCAAATGATCAATCTTAACATGATCTTTCATGTGGTGGTGTCAGTTCATCGATTAGTTAAAATTTGAAACTCGCCCCAGTTCCCTGCTGAATTTCGGAACGGCCAATTGTTTCCCATAGAAGTAGCAAATTCACTGTTATCCAGTTTTTCCTTGATTTGAACCCTCTGAGTCGTTCACGGACTCCTTTTAGGAAAATTGGAATTAATTTTACTGCTCTTGTCTAAATAGAATCGAATACAAGCGTGATCCGCAAATGCTGGGAACGAAACGACAACTAAACTGAAATGGGATTGATTGCATTTTTCTTGTTTAATTCGAATTTTGTACTCATTTCTGATTTTTTATTTTTATTTTTAGATATCTTGATAAGAACAAAATAACTCAACTCCCAGAAAACGTTTTCTCAGGACTTACACATCTATCTGAGCTGTACGTATATTGCACCAAATATACAAAATATGACACGACTTTGCGCTTCTCCACTATACTTGTGTGACTTAGTTATAAAGTGACTTGCACAGGTGATTTGAATAAAGTCGTCACAGTGATTTCATGGCTCTGAGTCGATCACGGATTCATTTTAAGACAATTGGGATTCATTTTACTGCTCTCGTCTAAGTAGAATCGAGTACAACGACGATCCGGGAACGCTAAGAATTAAACGGCAATTAAAACTAAAATGGTGGTAATTGCATCGTTCTTCTTTAATTTAAATTTAGTACTTATTTCTAATTTTCATTTTCATTTCCAGATATCTCACGGAGAATGAAATAACTCAATTCTCAGAAAACGTTTTCTCTGGACTCACACAGCTATCTGAGCTGTAAGTATATTGCCCTAAATACACTTTCAAAATATGATACGGCTTTGCGCCTCTCAACTTTAAAAATAACTGTGTGACTTTGTTACAAGGTGACTCACACAGCTGAGTTAAATAAAGTCTTTACAGTAATTAATATAACCCTTTCATTTCAAAAATTAAAGTGCATTTAAGCCTTTGCCTTTCAAGATTAATGCTAAATGTTATTCCAGACTGTCACTTTGGTTCTTTTTGTAAAACCTTTCATTTGATCTTAGCTAGGTCCCCATTTTCTAAAGAAGGAGAAAATAAAACAATTATATTGATTGCCACTGACACACATTAATTTTTGAGTTATTGAAATGACAATATCTCCAGCGAAATGGTAACTATGTATAAACTACGTGCATAAAATTAAAATTCGAATTGTTTTCGGGAATTTCCGAGGTTAAAATATCTTCAAAACCGACGTTTTGACCAGTTTTATTGGTCTTCTTCAGGTTGTTTAAATAATGTTATCAATATGGCGGATCGTGTTTAGTCGTTCAGCTTGGTGAGCGCACATGACGTATCATGACCATTACAGGACGTGTAAATGATGTCAAATTGCAGGCGAAATGAAGAAAAAAGATTGTAGTAGACAGTGAATTATCGTAAAAGTAAAAGTACTTGACTGGCCTCCATTTTTATAGAGATGAGAGGTGAAAGTTTCAGAAATACGGGTACATAAAATTGTTTTATGTAATGTTTAAAAAACGAGCAGGAGTGTTTTATCGGGTTTAAAACCACGAGGCGCAGCCGAATGGTTTTAGACCCGATAAAACACGTGCTGCGAGTTTTTTGTACGGCTTCAAAAACATTCCTGAAAAAGCGTGTGTCAATAGATTTCATAACAATTATGCTTTCGTGAATGTTGGAAATTTGCATACGAGAAAAACATTTTGGGTATAAATTAGTATGCAAGAAAATCAAATCTCACACGTGTTTTGAACTTTTCTTCTACTAACCGAAGAGGACATGGCGTCCTGTTCCAGAGCTTTTCGGAAAAATGCCGAGGAAGAGAGTAAATTAAGTATTGTCTAATATGCCTTTACCAGATTACTGTACTAATGGCACAGAGAATTTTTCCAGATCTGTATTTAAGAAAGGTACTATTAATTTTGTACAAAAGTAAATTTTACTGTGTGTGAAATTGGTTGAAACAACATTAAATATGCACTCACCATTTGTTGTGTCAGTTGCGTGTTGATAACTTATTAACATTCATAAGTCACGTGCAGTGTCTTTATATCTGATAAGACACCGCATACTAATAAGGATGAGATTTATCGATATAAAGTCACTACACGTGATGTATTATCAACAATTTGATATGTCAATGGTTTATGCATTATTAATGAGTTTTTGAAAGTTCCAAAAATCCTTCACTTTTAGAACTGTGAGGATATTATGAAACTCCGTTAATTCCTGTTTCCATGCAAGAACACTTTCTTTTTTTATGATAACAACACAGTGAACGTTCTTTATCAAAGCCCGATAAAACAATGCATGTCTTTACACTGCATTTGGTCATTAAGATCTCAAATTTTGTTTTGATCTTTCCTATTGGCCATTCCGAAATTCAGCAGGGAACAGGGGTGAAATTCAAATTTTAACTAATCGATAAACTGACACTACCAAATGAAAGATCATGTTGAGATTGGTCATTTGGCCTAGTATGGTGCTTTTAGGGTGAACAGAGACCAAGTTATGGACCTTGAAACATGGTTCAAAATCCATACAGGCGTCTCTAATTTTGATACAGCGTCCCCCAAAACCATATAAACTCTTAAAATTTTTATGATTTCCGTGATACTCTTTAAAATGGGCAAACATAGCGATTTTCATCTCAGCTTCTTTCAAATGGTAGGTACATGACGGGATTTTACAGTTGTCACTAAACTGATAAAAACAAAATTTAGTGTTTATATGGTTTTTGGGGACGCTTTGTCAAAATTAGAGACCTTTGTATGGATTTTGAACCGTATTGCAAGGTTCATAACTTGGTCTCCGCTCACTCATAAAGCATCATACTTGGTCAAATGATCAATCTTAACATGATCTTTCATGTGGTGGTGTCAGTTCATCGATTAGTTAAAATTTGAAACTCGCCCCAGTTCCCTGCTGAATTTCGGAACGGCCAATTGTTTCCCATAGAAGTAGCAAATTCACTGTTATCCAGTTTTTCCTTGATTTGAACCCTCTGAGTCGTTCACGGACTCCTTTTAGGAAAATTGGAATTAATTTTACTGCTCTTGTCTAAATAGAATCGAATACAAGCGTGATCCGCAAATGCTGGGAACGAAACGACAACTAAACTGAAATGGGATTGATTGCATTTTTCTTGTTTAATTCGAATTTTGTACTCATTTCTGATTTTTTATTTTTATTTTTAGATATCTTGATCAGAACAAAATAACTCAACTCCCAGAAAACGTTTTCTCAGGACTTACACATCTATCTGAGCTGTACGTATATTGCACCAAATATACAAAATATGACACGACTTTGCGCTTCTCCACTATACTTGTGTGACTTAGTTATAAAGTGACTTGCACAGGTGATTTGAATAAAGTCGTCAAGTAGTATAGGAGTTGGGGGTTTCAGCGCATTTTTGCAAAAATGCGCTTAAACGCCCCAACTAATACTACTTTCCATTTAATGGCTTCCATCGATGGTTTCCATCACATGGGCGTGGCCAAATATGGGCGTCGTCATTTTCAGTCTCATATTCTTGGAAATCTATATGTTTTATATTTCTGCGAAGCCATGCCGTGGCGAGGTAGAATGGATCCAACGCAAAATTTATTTTGGAACTATATGTTTTTAAAAAACCTAAAATAATATCTCATATAATAGTATAATGAGTTGTAAAGAACTGCATGAAGAACTTTTCAATATGGAAGAAGTGGTCTGTCCATTTTGTAATAAGCAAATCTCGAAACATACGAAAGAAATTGAGCAATGCTGCAGTCAACCTGATATAGTGAATGATAACAATATGCTAGTTTGTAAAAAATGTGGGACGGTTAATGGCTATAAACCACTTATAGAATTTGTTGATTTTCACTCAAATAAGCATAGATTCCATCGTCAAAGTGTTTACCAAAGAAAATATCATATAGAAAACATAATTAATAATATAGCTGTAAAAAATGGTTTTCAGATAACCGTCACAAATAGAGATAAGATATTGAGAATTTTTGATGAAATTGGTAAGGTCGCAAAATCTGTGAATATAGACAGAAAGCGTATGATTAACATAAATTTCATTTTAAAACAAATATTTAAAATGCTTAATCTTCCTTATGAAAAGGTCAAGACATCAAAGTCTAAAAAGACACTTGAAAGTTATAAACGATATTGGCAAGACATCCTAGCATTATCATTCGATAAAATAAACACAATAGCTAAGGAATGAATTTGTCATTGTATTTTGCGTAGAATTTATCAACACTAGGACAAACATCAGTCACAAAATCATCTACATTTTTTAATTCTGTGTGAAACGATGGTTGAAAATCACCGCTTCTCAACATGTCTTTTATCGAATTCAACAGATGTTGATAACTTTGGTATGCGTATGTGCAATTTTGTATTTTAAGATCCAGTGATTGGAAATCCATGTAAGACTTGATTAACAAAGCACAAGTGCTTATTGCTACTAGGGCTATACCGCCAGTTACAACAGCACTAACGATTCCACCAGTGCCAGTTATGACTGAAATAGTATTACCAATCAGTTTGAATTTTTTGAAGCGTTTGACAGCCTGTTTGTAAGCCCAACACTTTCTATGGTATGCCTTATAATAGCTCTTTAGTTCATCAACCTGATCTTCAGTCAGTGAATCTGAAATATGATTCCAGCTAAATATATTCTTTTTTTGATCTGCCATATATATAGTTTAGACTGTTAATCGTTTGCATAGACAATACAGTATACCACTAACTTGGCCACAAAATGGAGATCTTTTTACCACTCTAGTTGTGTATTTTTTCGGAATAGCATAAGTGTAGCCTCTACCTCGTGCATAATGACCATAAAACCGTCCAAAAGCGTCATGTAGAATGCCATGTGAATTAAAAATGTGATTCCATCCAAAGATCTTTTCAAATAACCATGTAAGACAGCTATTGCCCGGTCCAAGAAGACCTATTTCACCATCATTGAGTTCTAGAATTTTGTTTATTGATATATCTCTTTCGAGATGATAAAAATGCAGGTATCTGTAAACAAGTGCTGATTTTAATATTTTATCGTCAATGTTTGGATGTTTTTCCTTTGTTTTTTCAAAATTGTATGCCACATATTCAAGCAATAAATTGATATACATATATATTTACGTTATATTATACCTTTGCATTAAGACAGTATGATGGTCTACTATTGTTTTTTCAACGTATAATGCCATATATCATTGTGTCATATTATTTTCAATTGTTGAATGTTTTATATCGGATTACGAATTTGAATCTCTTGTTTTTTCCGTCTGAAAAATTTATTCTGATATAATTTACGTTTTGAAAATATCTATTCACATTTACGGTAATAGTTTTGGTTGTAAAAAAAAGGTTGTAAATCGCCGATGTGTTTGTTTGGATGACTAAACGATGATTGCTTGACAATGAATAAGTTTCTTTAGAATGAAGTTGTATTGAACTTATGTAAATTTCACTGAACTCCAGAGTGTCTCCGTATACTGTCAAAAAGTCGCATGAATTGATTTCTTCGGCAGTTATACCCCATATGAAAGATGGTAAAACACTGTCAATTATTGATGAAGTCAAACCCGAAATCTTATTACCATTCATATTGATTGGTACATGCATTTGAAGTTGATTGTTCGCGACCTCATAAGCTTTTTCATAATCATATATGGTAAAATCGAGATTGTTTTTTGCTTCATCTTTGATTCCATAAATCAGAACATGTAAAGGTAATAGACTAGGACTAAGGTTATCAAAACTACTCTGAACATTGACATATAACCTTCTTTGAATTGATGGAGATACGCCGTCTGGAGAAAGATTCAATACACTTCGATAATATTTATGATCGGTATTGATTTTTATTGTGTATGATTTATCAATATTCATATTCAGTTTTTCAAATGTTATATTAAAAGAATCAAATTCTACATCATATCTACCATCTTTTTCGAAATACACTTCAATACAAACAGTGTAATCATCACTCAAATTGTCACGTATCAACTTAAACAAATTGAAATCAAACCTTCCTTTGAACAGACTAGAACCATCATTTGTTTTTTGAACCTTTAAAGAGAACGCTTTTTTGTTGGTTTTATGAGGTGAGTCGTTATAGGTGATTAAATTGACGTCCTGCAGTCCATAATCTTCTGTAAATTCCCCATCATCCATAGCGTAGGCTAGTACGTTTTTGCGGTTTTGATGTGTGCTTATAAGACTCTCCGCTATTTTTTGGTCTGTATATCGATTATTTTCGGTACTCACAGTTGAAAAAGCATCATTTACTTGCTTCAAAGTAATGGCATCTTGATTATGTGTGGCTGTTCCGAGATTTGTTATTCGTTGATTGTTCATATTGAGGTCTCCCGTCATGGCTGACGATCCGTCTTTTTGTAAATATCTCCCGTCTCCATAATTACGATCAAATATTTGATCACCAGCATTAGGAATCCCAATGTTGTAAAAACGCCGGTCTAACATGCTTACTTCACCGTGTCGGTTTATTTGGAGAAAGTTGTCGGTGAAGAACTTGTAACTCATTGCTTGATTTTTTCCCTCATCACTACCGAATTTTTTTCAGGATCTTTCAAATTTTCAATGAAATTTGTACTCATATTTAAATCTGCTATCATGGAATTTGAACCGTCTATTTGCAAATAATCACTCATATCACCTATATTACCTATCTGTGATTCTAAATATTGTTTATTTACAGCGTCAGTGTTTCCTGTTGGGTCGGCTATATTGATTATTCGTTTATTGTTCATATCCAAATTGCCTGTCATTTTAGCTGAACCGTCTAATCGAAGTGCATCCAAAAATAATCGATCAACGTAACCTTTTCCTGTGGCATCATTTACACCTGTCGGATCAGCAAGATTGATGATCTTGTTGTTGTTTATATTCAAATTTCCAGTCATTGCTTGCGTACCATCTCGCAACACAACCTGATTGACATTCGGTTTGGTTGATAAACCAGTTTGTAATTGGTGTTTTGTAACAGCGTCAGAATTGCCAGTGCCTTCAGCAAGATTGCTGATTTTATTATTTCCAAAGTCAAAATTGCCAGTTACGGAAATACTTCCATCTTTTTTCAAATAATTAGCCAGCTCCGTTTTATCAGCTTTAAAATTAAAAGAGCTGTCAACGTAAAATTTATTAGAAGCATCTGAATGTAGTATTGGATCTTTTACTCCTAGGATTCTTTGATTTTTCATGTCAATCGGATTTTGGGCTTCTATCTTTCCATCATTTGTATTTAATACAAAATAAAAGATATGTAAATGCAAACTGCTAATGGCATCGCTGTGCCCATGTCTAGCAGGAGCAATATTTTCAACACGTCTGTTATCCATATTGAGGGCTCCAGTCATTGCATTGCTCCCATCTATTTTCAAACACCCAGAAACCTCTTTATCAACATAACTCTTAGTAGTTGCATCGTCATTCGTTTGAGGTGAATCTAAATTTCTCAGTTTTTTATTCTGCATATCATAATCACCGTCATCTGTTAGTTTAAAACCAACACCAGGCAATCCTTTTACTATTTCAATAACTTTTTCATGTGAATATGTGTCTTCAGGTAATTTACCATTTGAGTAACTCATATATACAATTGGTTTATATTTTTTCATCGAAATTCTTCTTTACTTGTTTCTTGGGTTTGTCAATATATATAAAACTAAAAGGGTCTGTGGTTGCTCTCTCGTATAATTGTTTTGAGACATTGTTTTCACGACAGATGAGACTTTTTTCATTAGTACTTGGAAAATCATAAATGGCAAAATGTGAGCAGTTTAATCTAATATCTTTTGGTGTCTTATAGTAGCTTTGACTCAAATATATGGCACTGCAGTTTTTATGTCTCCCCTGTATAAAATAGTCAACTAATGGTTTTTGGTTTTTATCACATACGAAATCGTCGAATATCACAATTTTTTGATTGTCACCATTGAGATTTTTTACAGGAATTATTTTATCATTGCTTGCTTCAATGATATCATAACCAGCTTCTTCACTCCATGGTTCGAAATCATCCATGAGATTCTGATACTTTGACTGCTCTAAGTTTTTTGCATAAAGGTATATTTTATCAAAATACAACAGATTGTAAATCATATGCATCAGTGTGTTTGTTTTTCCCGAACCAGAAGGTCCACAAATGAGCATGCGGAAGCATCGATCAGGCATAAAATCATGTAGTTGTGTGAAGTTTGTGACAACATCGTCGCCAGTATCATAATTAGGTATCTTCATTTATATTAAATCGTTACATTGTTTCGATAAAATGATGTAGTTAAACATGGTGTTCAACATGGTGTTCAACACGGTGTAAAACGCTATTTTTTATATATGAATTTCCATTTTATGTAACGTAACAATATAACAATAAATGAGTTTACTTAAGTGGAAAGAACTCGCAAAGAGTAAATCTGAATTAGGGGATAAGATCAATTATGTCCATAATGCAATTACAAAGCATGATATTGATCAGAAGACCAGTCAACAGGGATTTTCAAAAGTATTCCAACCAATTACAAGTAAATTAGATGATGTTATTGATAGTAATCAGGCTTTAAGGTTGCCAAGGAAAAAACGACCACTGAAGAAAGGAGAAGTTCCTGATTACGGCATTGATATAGAGGATGAAGTTCCAGATATGAATCTTGGTGATCTATTTGAACAACCTGTTTTGCCACAGCAAGAAAAACAACTGGTGCCAAAACCACCAACATATGAAGAATCTTTACAAGATCTTCTGGAAGGAAAAAAAGAGATGTATGTTGATCCTAAGTACTTTCCTGAAGAACCAGAATTACCACCAGAATATGATGATGACGATGCGATCGATTATGGAATGGATGAAGAAGATATGGAAAATGAGATATTAGGTGATCTTGGTATACCAAATTATGATTCTGTTGAAAAGGTAATAAATCAACAAGAAATGACTGAACGAAAAAACAAAAAATATCTCAATAAGATCGTCAATGCGGCTAAATTTAAAAGAAATCAATTGAAAGCCTACAAAGGAAACGTTACAAAGCAATACAAAAGTGGGAATATAACGGAAGCTGATAGGCAAGAGGAAAACAAAAGAGTGGATCGCGCTATGAGAACTCTGAATGAATACATAAAACATTATCAAAACAAAATGCAAACAATGCAAGGTTCTGGTAGGAAAAAACAAAAAGGTGGCAATGTGATATTTTTTAACAAACCGAAAGAACTCATAAAAAAATTGGATTTAATCATTGGTGAGATATTGGCTGGTAATACAAGCATTGACATGCGAAATATGGGTGTTTCTATATTGGACACATTATTAAAAATGACAACAATTAACAAATCACAATATGGTAAGTTATACAAACAATATTTCAAAATTTAATGTAACTTCATTATATAATGGAACGAGAGATAGTTTTATCATCTTATAGTGTAAAAAATCAAGGGAACAATAAACCAGAAGATTTTACAACAAATTTCACCAGACCTGTAACTCTAGACAATAATAAGCAATACGTTATCGGTCTTAACAGAGTCATTAACATGTCATTCACTTGGTTCAATGTCAATGCTGGGTACGAAAATCAATTAATCAAATACAGCTCCGATAATGGTTCAACTTTTAAGGACATTACCTTTCCAGCTGGGGTATGGAATTATACGGACTTTGACAGACATATTAAAAATGTGACGAAAACTGGTGATACGTATCCGATGACTCTTGACAACATTCAGAGTCACGGTTACATTAGCTGCAAATTACCAACTCGATTTAAGAGCAAGTAATTTTAATAACCTGATCGGTTTTGATAAAAAGATATTAGCAAGTGGAACGCATATTGGACCAAGAGTGCCGAATCTCAGTCAAGACACAGACGTACTCAATATTCATTGCGATTTGGTCAACGAAAGTTTAGTTGACGGTGAAGAAACAGACATTATTTATTCATTCTCAACCAGTGTACTAAAACCAAGTTACTCCTTCACCCTCGAACCACAAAGAGTTACATTTAATCCTGTGAACAAAACTACAATTTCATCAATCAGAATCATGATAACAGATGGAAAAAGAAGATTAGTGGATCTAAATGGAGCAGATACGTCTTTTTCACTAATTCTAAAAAGTATCTAATGTAAAAGTATAATGAAACCGTATGAATTTAAGAGGTTTTACCATCCAAAACTTGGTAAATTTGTATTTCAACACAAAGGGTCTGGGCTTATTATCGACAATATTTTCAAACCATTGAAGAGTGTGGCATCATCTGTTTTCAAGAAAATTGCCAAGCCAATGGCGAAGAAGGCATTAGAATCAGGGGTTTCCCATGCAGGTGATAAAATTGGCAAGACGGTGGCAGAAAAGTCAGGAGACCTAATAATGAAAAAATTAGCCAATTTGAGAAAAGGAGCTACAACACAAAATGCAATTGTTCCATCCCCGCCCATTAAACAGCAAGCAGAAAGCGCTGACATGATACTAAATAGATTGATATCAGGATCTGGAAGAAGGCGTAGATTTTTCAAATAAATAACATGACAGCAAAATTATATAATACAATAGTATAAATGGCTTTTAGAACAAGTGAATTATTGCAAAGAAATGAGTTAGTGCGATTTCAACTTGATGATGTAATCCGTGCCCCAGGTAACAATCAACATCAGGAAAAAAATGGTTACAGATTCACCATCAACGACCGAAGTTCTTTCTATGATTGGTACAATGCTTATTTTGAGGTTCAATTCCAGTTACAAAAAACAGCAGATGGAGCCGGTTACGCAGCAGGCGATAGAATAACGGTGATAAACGGATCTCATTCATTGATTTCACATATGATGATTAAAAGTGCTGGGAAAATTGTTTACGACACTGACAATCTACATAAGGTCACTTTTGTGAAGAATCTGTTGGAATATTCTGATGATTACAGCAGATCAGTCGGTAAAAACAGTTTTTGGTATTTAGACACAGATGGCACGACAGCCGATACTAATTTAGGATATGAATCTAGAAGAGTGCTTACACAAGCTGCCAATAATGATGGAACGGGAGGAGCAAAAGATGTGAATTTGATCATACCTCTCAATCGTTACAGTTTTTTTGAAGAGTTGCAGGATAAAATGTTGGTTCCTATGCAGTTACAATTCAATTTGAATCTCCAGAACGACAATGAACTCATCAATATGGCAGGAGGAGTAGATGCCGGCAGAGTAGTGATTAACAGATTTCTACTATGGGTTCCAAAATTAACACCAAAAGACAGTATGTACGACAAATTTGTAAGCTCTTTCATGAAAGAACACAAATGGACATATCAGCGTGAACTATATGCAGTGTCAGCACCTGCTAGAGTCAGTGGTTTTTTTCAGATTTCTTCCAGTATTGACAATGTCAAAGCAATTTTTGTTTATCTACAACGGGCTAAAACCAGAGTTGCAACTCAAAATCCATATATACTTGATACCTTCAAACTAAATGCAGCAAACGCAAACAGTTATTTAACAACATGCAGACTCGAATATGGTAATGGTGTTTTCTACCCAGAAACGGAATATGACAGTGAAAGCAAAGTGAGAATTTTCAATGATCTGATGTCTTATGGAATGCGAAAAAATGATTACAACACCGGAACCCAGTTGAATCTTGCTAATTATAACAGCCTGTATCCACTAATCTATTTCGATCTGTCATATCAAGCAGAGAAAGTAACAAGAGACCCTAAACAGTTGATTTTCAGGTACAAACTCAATGCTAATAGTGCAGCAGATTTCAATGTCCATGCAGTTGTATTGTACGAAGAGTCGGTTGTTATTGACAAGGTGGGTAATGAATTGGTGATAGTTTAAGCCCACAACTGAAATAGTAATATGAAATCAAGTAAATGACACATATTTATTTGTAACTGGAATTATATAACATATATTATATGACTAAACTTCATGAAATCAACGTAAGACTTTCAGATAATCAAAAAAAGAATCTGAGTAATGCTTACCATAAAAGGGAAACAATTGTTCTAAGACTGACAAATGATTCTCTTAATGGAAACGACACTCTTTATGTTCCAGCAATGGTAAAAAAAAGATTGCAAAAAAATCGACAATTGAACAAAGGAATGGATATTAAGCTTGCTAAGACCAATATCAGAAAACAAGTAGGCGGAAGTCTTTTGAGCACCGTATTGTCACTTGGTATGAGAGCTCTTCCAGCTATTGGTAAAACCCTTGGGTTGAGTGCTCTTGGTGGTTTAGCAGAAGCTGGAGCCAAAAAATTGTTAGGATCTGGTCAAAAAGGTGGTGCTATGCCATTACCCATGATGATACCTTTCAATGCAATCAATAAACTAATGCCATATCTGAACATGTTCACTACAAAACAGCAAAGAGACATCATCAATGCAGCTCAAACAGGTTCTGGTGTGCATATAAGACCGACCAAAACACAATCAGGTGGATTTTTAGGCACTCTGTTAGCTAGCATTGGAATTCCTTTGGCTTTGGATCTTGTAAAAAAGATGACTGGAAAAGGAGCACCTAGAATTGGAGCCCCCCCTCCATTTTACAGTTATCCGCCATATGTGACTGGTAATGGTAGAAAAAAAAAAACATCCTCAACCAAAAAAGGAAAAGGGTTACTATTGGGAAAAAACAGTCCATTCAATGGCATACCCATTTTGGGGGCAATATTGTGAAACCAAAATTTCACAAAAACATACCTATATCCAACCACGATCTAATGAAATGGTGCAAATATTTGAACATACCGATCAATGATGTACTGTCGAGAGATGAAAATGTTCCACATAACCATAAACTGGCGTTATTTATCTACAATCTTGAACCAGCTTATATGAGCGGAAGTCATTGGGTTGCAACATATGTCAAAGACAATGTAATAAATTATTTCGATTCGTTTGGTATGCCACCATTTCAAGAAATTGTAAATCATGCCAAAAAGAAAAATCTGACTTTGTTACATCAAAACAATCAGATACAAAACATACAAACAACAACTTGTGGGTATTTCTGTTTATACTTTCTAAATGAAATGAGTAAGGGTAATTCGTATTATGATTTATTACAAGTATTCGACATAAATGATACAATGAAAAATGAGAGATTTATCGAATATTATTTTAGAAATATCTAACTTATATATATTATGAAATCATATTGTGTAAAACAAAAGAAAGTGACTGAATGTGTTGAACCTTCAGGTTACAAAACAGCCAAAAATGGCAGACTAATGTTCTTTTGCACTTGTGCTGAATGTGGTATTACAAAGACCAAATTTGTTAAAAAACAGGGAAACTAAACAGCCCGTTGGGAGCGGGCTTATTCGGTGATATCGCTAATACAGGAACTGAATTGTTCCTAACAAAAGGAGTACCTTATCTTGGCAAAAAAGCAGTTGAAATGGGAAGATATTATGGTTCCGAATTGATGAGAGACCCAAAATTGCAGAAAAAAGCAATCGATTATGGTTTGAGAAAAATGAATCCTCTACTGCATAAAGTGGGATCAGAAGCTCTCGATCAATTGTCAACAAAAATAAGACCCAAAAAGAAATACACAACCAATAGGAAAGATCTAGACGGTGGTGCTTTAGACATTCAAAAACAATTAGCAAAGTTGGGAGAACTCCATTTGAGAACTCCGACGGGTAAAAAATATAATTATTGTGGACCTGGTACAAAACTGGAAGACAGATTGGCTTCAAATGATCCAAAATATAGAGATCCGATAAATAATCTGGATAGTATTTGCCAGCAACATGATATAGCTTACAGTAAAGCTGGAGACAATCTGGCTAAAAAGCATGCAGCTGATAAAATTATGGAAGACAGTATAAAAGCAATCCCATTTAATCAAAGACCTTGGTTTGCTACACCAACAATGTATGCCATTAAAACAAAAAGAAAGCTGGGTCTAGGAGTTTCAAAAAACGGAAAAAGCCGTCGGGTAACTGGCAAGAAAAATTAGCAGATGAATTACCTGCATCTATAAGACGCAACTTTACTCGGCGGCGTGTAATCGTAAATCATATTGATGAAATATGGGCAAGTGATCTGGTTGAAATGCAAAAATTCAGCAAATGGAATAAAGGTTATCGGTATCTTCTTATGGTCATTGATGTTTTCAGCAAATACGGTTGGATTGTCCCATTGAAGGATAAGAAAGGTGAATCCGTTACTGAAGCATTTAAAACAATATTCAAGGAAGGCAGAAGACCACAATATTTATGGGTTGATAAGGGAAAGGAGTTCTATAACAAACACTTGAAAGACTTGTTGGATAAAAATGGGATACATATGTACTCCACTGAAAATGAGGAGAAATCCTCAGTGGTTGAAAGGTGGAATAGGACAATTAAATCCAAAATGTGGAAACAGTTCACTGTTCAAGGTAACACAATGTATCTCGATATGCTGTCCAAACTAGTGAAACAGTATAATAATACAAAACATTCAAGCATAAAGATGACACCCGTTGAAGCATCTAACAAGAGGAATGAAGGTATAGTTTACTTCAATCTATATGGTGATACAGAAACATTGAAACAGAAACCTAAATTTCAAACAGGTGACAAGGTTCGAATATCTAAGTATAAACGGAATGTGTTCGATAAAGGATATACTCCAAACTGGACTGAAGAAGTGTTTACAGTTGATAAAATCCAATACACTAATCCAATAACATACAAACTAAAAGATCTCAGAGGTGAAGAGATACAAGGCAGTTTTTATGAGCCTGAATTATTAAAAGCAAAGCAGGATATTTTCCGTATTGACAAAGTGATTAGAAGAGACTATAAAAAGAAACAAGCTTTGGTAAAATGGAAGGGATACAGTGATGAATTCAACAGTTGGGTACCATTGAAAGACATTGAAAACATATGAATTGTTTCTGGCTACAAACGCACCTTGATGAATATATAAGAAAATAATATATAGTACATGTATATATGGACAAGTTCGAAAATGAAGAAAAGTTTGGTTTTTATTATGAGAGCGATCAGGACTCTGGTTCAGATTCCGATTGGACGCCATCGCAAGAAACTGAAGAAAGCTGCAGTAGTTCGCAAGAATCTGAAATATCAGACATTGATGAAGAAATATAAAAACAAATTGTAAACATATAGTATGAAGCAATATTCCGAAAAACAAAAATACTTACTAATTTTTTGGTACCATTTTCTGAAAGATGTTGATAAATACAATATGGAAGATAATTTGAATCATTTATTCCCTGGATACAAAATTGATTGGAAAAAAATTAAAGAATTTTTGTCTTGGGCATCTGAAAATGATTATAGAAGAAAAAGAGTTTATCCATGGCCGTTGTATGGTGTCAAAATGGTAGAAAGGAAAAATCGTTTTGATTGGAATTGTATCAAAAAACGTGGATTTATGTGAACTTATCAAACCAATTAGTATATGACCTTCAAAGGAAGCCAAATAATTGAAACAATGGTTGTAAGAAAAGTGGTAACAGAAATGATTTGTGAAATAGTGGTCAGAAACGCGGGTTACATGCATTATGTGCGAACAAAAGGGATGCCATTATTGCATCAAGCATTGAAAACAGGAGGACCAAAAAAAGAAATCAAGAAAATGTTTCGTAACATGGATGCTAAAATGGATTTTTTGTTCAGAGAGTTTCAAAGATACCGTGATTTTTTGGCACCATTGAAATTGATACAAGAAAATATATAAAAATAAAACTTCTCTTACTATATTATGGAGTCGAATAAACGAGGTCCAAAAAAGAGGTTGACTGCGAGAGAAATTCAAGACAGAAAAAACAAATATGGACGTGACACAGAATGGTACTGTGTTATATGCAACAATGGTAAAAATTATGCCATGAGGGGAAAACATCTGCATCTTAAAACCGAAAAACATAAACTGCATATGAAGATTCATGAATTAGAAAATAAATAAATATATAGTTTACAGTTAAAATCAATCGAGCCACGGTTGGTTTCAACTAGCAAAAAACCATAAGATACTTAAGAAGACATTACTTGTTATAATATATAGAGATGAAAAATAATATCTCAGCTTATAGTATGAACAAGAGTGATCTTGAAAATCTAAGCAAAACGGAATTAATCCAAATCATAAAAAATTTAACTACCAAAGGCGAAACAAGAGTTGGTCCCCGACGACCAATACCGACTCCTCGCCGAAACGTGAGGCAAATGGTGCAAAATTATGAAGAAAACATAATTCTTCCTCCACCAGAGTTCCGAGATGGATACAAACCAGTGGCATCTCCAAGAACCAAACGACCAGTGGCCGCGGTAAGAACAAAAATACCGGTTGCCGCTCCAAGGACCAAAAAACCAATTCCATTGCCTAGGACCATAATACAAGAAACGAACAAAGCTTTAAAAGGGTTCACAAAGTCTTATGAAATCGACATCAAAAACAGCAAAGACCCACTTATGCAACTGCAAAATACAAGAAAGGCTGTTGCCATCCATATCAAAAAAATATTAAAATCAATGAAAGGTCTAAAGTTTGTTGAAACACTGAGGGTCACATTTGAAAAACAACTAGGGCGAGAAGAAAGAATTATGAAAACAGCGTATTTCAACAGTCAACCCCAAACAATAACAAATGACACACAAATTGAACTAGCTTTATCTTTGTCAAAACAAGTCATACTAAACAAGATTGCAGTTTGGATTTCAGAGGGATCTGGTTGGACCATTCAATCTGTTGAAAATCATTATATCAATGTGGTAAAATATGAACCAATGAAAGGATCTTCTTATATAAAACTACCCACAGAACTCAGAAGTGCAAAGGGATTGATAAACATGAAAAATGAGGATAATGAATGCTTCAGGTGGTGCCACATAAGACATTTGAATCCACAAGACAAAGATCCCCAAAGAATAAAAAAATCAGATAAAGCATTCATTCAAAATTTGAATTATTCAGGAATTGAATTTCCAGTGACTACCAAACAGTACAACAAAATAGAAAAAAATAATGAGATCAACATCAATGTATTTGGTTATGAAGAAAAACAAAAATATCCCATTTATGTGTCAAAAGAAAAGTATGAAGATTGTATGAATCTGCTTCTTATAACAGAAAATGAAAACAAGCACTATGTATTGATCAAAGATTTCAACAAATTCATGTACAATCAAACAAAACACAAGGAAAGAAAGCACTTCTGTATGCATTGCTTACAATGTTTCAGTTCTGAAAGAGTATTAACTGATCATAAAGAAAACTGCATACAAGTAAATGGAGCACAAGCAATTAAAATGCCAACAAAAGATGACAACATACTAAAATTCAATAATGCCCACAAACAAATACCCGTTCCATTTGTAATATATGCAGATTTTGAAGCCATAACTGAAAAAATACATGGATGCCAACCCAATGATGATAAATCATACACAGAGGCTTATCAGAGACACACAGACTGTGGTTATGGATATAAGGTTGTGTGTTGTTATGATGATAAATACACAAAACCAGTACAAATTTATAGAGGTGAAAAAGCTGTTTACAAATTTATGGAAGCCATGCTGGATGAAGTCAAATACTGCAAGAAGATTATGAAAAATATTTCAATAAACCATTGAGAATGACTAAAGATGATGAAGAAAAATTCCAAAAAGCTGATGAATGTCATATCTGCAATAAGAAATACAATGAAAATGATGTGAGAGTTAGAGACCATTGCCATATCACAGGTAAATACAGAGGATCAGCTCACCAAGATTGCAATCTTAACTTTCGGATAACTGAGAAAATACCAGTCATGTTTCACAATCTCCGTGGGTATGACAGTCATTTTATAATGCAAGAAATTGGTGAGACAGTCAAAAAGCATACATACACAAACAAGAAAGGTGAAACATGTCAAATGAATATCAATGCCATACCAAACAACATGGAAAAGTATATGGCTTTCATGCTTGGCAATCATCTGACCTTTATTGATAGTTTTCAATTCATGAGCTCAAGTCTTGATAAACTGGTGAGCAACCTACCAAAAGAAGCATTAATATATACTTCTCGAAAATTTAAAGGTAAAGAGCTTGATTTGATGAGCAAGAAGGGAGTATACCCATATGACTTTATGGACAGTTTTGAAAAATTCAATGAAAAGCTGCCACCAAAAGAAGAATTTTACAGTGTATTAAATGATGAGCATATCTCAGGTGATCAATACAAACATGCTCAAAATGTATGGAACACTTTTAATCTGAAAAATATGGGCGAGTACCATGACTTATATCTTAAATCCGACATACTTCTGTTAGCAGATGTATTCGAAAACTTTCGAAAGACCTGTCTGCAATACTACAAACTAGACCCCTGTCATTATTTCACGTCTCCAGGGCTTTCATGGGATGCTATGCTAAAAATGACTGACATTAAATTAGAGCTTATGACTGATATTGATATGTTTCAGTTCATTGAAAAAGGAATGCGTGGTGGAATAAGTTACATTGCCAACCGGTATGGAAAAGCAAACAATAAATACATGAAAACATATGATGAGAAGGCGCCCTCAAAGTATATAATGTATCTAGATGCTAACAATCTATACGGTTGGGCTATGTCACAATACCTGCCAACTGGTGGTTTCAAATGGATGACCGATAAACAGATCAACAATCTTAACCTGGCCAAGTACAAAGAAGACAGTAAAAAGGGTTTGATACTAGAAGTAGACCTATCATATCCAAAAGAACTACATGATTTGCATAATGACTACCCACTAGCACCTGAAAAGGTAAAAGTCAACAAAGATATGCTTTCCAATTATTGCCAAGAAATAGCCGATAAATTTAATGTATCAACTGGTTTAGTTAATAAACTGATACCTACATTAAGCAATAAAGAAAAATACGTACTCCATTACAGAAACCTTCAATTATACACAGATCTTGGTTTGAAAATAACTAAAGTCCATCGAGTGTTGGCGTTCAATCAGTCACCATGGTTGAAAGAATACATTGATTTCAACACACAGAAGAGAACCAACGCCAAAAATGCTTTTGAGAAAGACTTCTTCAAGCTTATGAATAACAGTGTATTTGGAAAAACAATGGAAAATATTAGAAAGCGAGTAGATGTCAGATTAGTAACTGATGAAAACAAACTATTAAAAATGGCTGCCAAACCAACATATGTTAGTAGCAAGATCTTTAATGAAAATCTAGTGGCAGTGCATAAAATCAAAGAAACACTAACCCTAAACAGGCCGGCATACATAGGTATGTGTATCCTAGATCTTAGTAAGACACTAATGTATGATTTCCACTACAATTACATCAAACAAAAATACGACAGTAAAGCGAAATTATTATTCACAGACACAGACAGCTTGACCTACGAAATTGAAGCTGATGATGTGTATCAAGACTTTTGGAATGATAAAGACAAATTCGACAACAGTGATTATTCGCAAGATTCACAATATTTCGACAAGACAAACAAAAAAGTAATCGGTAAATTCAAAGATGAGGCAGCAGGCATACCGATAACCGAATTCGTCGGATTGAGATCGAAAATGTATTCATATATGAAAAACAATGACAAAGGCGGAAAGACAGCAAAGGGAATCAAGAAGAATATTATCAAAAACAACATCACTCATAAAAATTATAAAGAGGTTCTATTTAATAACAAGCAAATGCATCACACCATGAAAACGATCAGAAGCAACTTACATCAACTGGGTAGCTATGAGCTTAATAAAGTATCATTGTCCTGCTTCGATGATAAGCGCTATATTCACAATAATGGTGTGACAAGTCATGCATACGGTCACCACAAAATTAACACACCAAAACAATCTGAATGATAAAGTTTACTCATAAAGTTTACTCATAAAGTTTACTCATAAAGTTTACTCATAAAGTTAACCAAAATGTTACGCTATGGTGATTGTTTCCGTTTCATTTACTTATGCAAATATTTAAAAACACTTCATGCATGCAACTTCACAAAATAATTACACAAATTTAAAAAGTTTCACTGAAAAATTACACAATTGTGGAGTAAAAATGTGAAGCTTGTGGTTGGTTAAAAATCACGGGGAAACCCCCTTTCTTTATTTCCGAGAATTCCATGCTAATGATTTTTCTAAGAAAGCCACGCATTTTAAATAACATATAGTTCCAAAATAAATTTTGCGTTGGATCCATTCTGCCTCGCCACGGCATAGATTCGCAGAAATATAAAACATATAGATTTCCAAGAATATGAGACCGAAAATGACCACGCCCATATTTGGCCACGCCCATGTGATGGAAACCATCGATGGAAGCCATTAAATGGAAAGTAGTATGAGTTGGGGCGTTTAAGCGCATTTTTGCAAAAATGCGCTGAAACCCCCAACTCCTATACTACTTCGTCACAGTGATTTCATGGCTCTGAGTCGATCACGGATTCATTTTAAGACAATTGGGATTCATTTTACTGCTCTCGTCTAAGTCGAATCGAGTACAACGACGATCTGGGAATGCTAAGAATTAAACGGCAATTAAAACTAAAATGGTGGTAATTGCATCGTTCTTCTTTAATTTAAATTTAGTACTTATTTCTAATTTTCATTTTCATTTCCAGATATCTCACGGAGAATGAAATAACTCAATTCCCAGAAAACGTTTTCTCTGGACTCACACAGCTATCTGAGCTGTAAGTATATTGCCCTAAATACACTTTCAAAATATGATACGGCTTTGCGCCTCTCAACTTTAAAAATAACTGTGTGACTTTGTTACAAGGTGACTCACACAGCTGAGTTAAATAAAGTCTTTACAGTAATTAACCCTTTCATTTCAAAAATTAAAGTGCATTTAAGCCTTTGCCTTCCAAGATTAATGCTAAATGTTATTCCAGACTGTCACTTTGGTTCTTTTTGTAAAACCTTTCATTTGATCTTAGCTAGGTCCCCATTTTCTAAAGAAGGAGAAAATAAAACAATTATATTGATTGCCACTGACACACATTAATTTTTGAGTTATTGAAATGACAATATCTCCAGCGAAATGGTAACTATGTATAAACTACGTGCATAAAATTAAAATTCGAATTGTTTTCGGGAATTTCCGAGGTTAAAATATCTTCAAAACCGACGTTTTGACCAGTTTTATTGGTCTTCTTCAGGTTGTTTAAATAATGTTATCAATATGGCGGATCGTGTTTAGTCGTTCAGCTTGGTGAGCGCACATGACGTATCATGACCATTACAGGACGTGTAAATGATGTCAAATTGCAGGCGAAATGAAGAAAAAAGATTGTAGTAGACAGTGAATTATCGTAAAAGTAAAAGTACTTGACTGGCCTCCATTTTTATAGAGATGAGAGGTGAAAGTTTCAGAAATACGGGTACATAAAATTGTTTTATGTAATGTTTAAAAAACGAGCAGGAGTGTTTTATCGGGTTTAAAACCACGAGGCGCAGCCGAATGGTTTTAGACCCGATAAAACACGTGCTGCGAGCTTTTTGTACGGCTTCAAAAACATTCCTGAAAAAGCGTGTGTCAATAGATTTCATAACAATTATGCTTTCGTGAATGTTGGAAATTTGCATACGAGAAAAACATTTTGGGTATAAATTAGTATGCAAGAAAATCAAATCTCACACGTGTTTTGAACTTTTCTTCTACTAACCGAAGAGGACATGGCGTCCTGTTCCAGAGCTTTTCGGAAAAATGCCGAGGAAGAGAGTAAATTAAGTATTGTCTAATATGCCTTTACCAGATTACTGTACTAATGGCACAGAGAATTTTTCCAGATCTGTATTTAAGAAAGGTACTATTAATTTTGTACAAAAGTAAATTTTACTGTGTGTGAAATTGGTTGAAACAACATTAAATATGCACTCACCATTTGTTGTGTCAGTTGCGTGTTGATAACTTATTAACATTCATAAGTCACGTGCAGTGTCTTTATATCTGATAAGACACCGCATACTAATAAGGATGAGATTTATCGATATAAAGTCACTACACGTGATGTATTATCAACAATTTGATATGTCAATGGTTTATGAATTATTAATGAGTTTTTGAAAGTTCCAAAAATCCTTCACTTTTAGAACTGTGAGGATATTATGAAACTCCGTTAATTCCTGTTTCCATGCAAGAACACTTTCTTTTTTTATGATAACAACACAGTGAACGTTCTTTATCAAAGCCCGATAAAACAATGCATGTCTTTACACTGCATTTGGTCATTAAGATCTCAAATTTTGTTTTGATCTTTCCTATTGGCCATTCCGAAATTCAGCAGGGAACAGGGGTGAAATTCAAATTTTAACTAATCGATAAACTGACACTACCAAATGAAAGATCATGTTGAGATTGGTCATTTGGCCTAGTATGGTGCTTTTAGGGTGAACAGAGACCAAGTTATGGACCTTGAAACATGGTTCAAAATCCATACAGGCGTCTCTAATTTTGATACAGCGTCCCCCAAAACCATATAAACTCTTAAAATTTTTATGATTTCCGTGATACTCTTTAAAATGGGCAAACATAGCGATTTTCATCTCAGCTTCTTTCAAATGGTAGGTACATGACGGGATTTTACAGTTGTCACTAAACTGATAAAAACAAAATTTAGTGTTTATATGGTTTTTGGGGACGCTTTGTCAAAATTAGAGACCTTTGTATGGATTTTGAACCGTATTGCAAGGTTCATAACTTGGTCTCCGCTCACTCATAAAGCATCATACTTGGTCAAATGATCAATCTTAACATGATCTTTCATGTGGTGGTGTCAGTTCATCGATTAGTTAAAATTTGAAACTCGCCCCAGTTCCCTGCTGAATTTCGGAACGGCCAATTGTTTCCCATAGAAGTAGCAAATTCACTGTTATCCAGTTTTTCCTTGATTTGAACCCTCTGAGTCGTTCACGGACTCCTTTTAGGAAAATTGGAATTAATTTTACTGCTCTTGTCTAAATAGAATCGAATACAAGCGTGATCCGCAAATGCTGGGAACGAAACGACAACTAAACTGAAATGGGATTGATTGCATTTTTCTTGTTTAATTCGAATTTTGTACTCATTTCTGATTTTTTATTTTTATTTTTAGATATCTTGATAAGAACAAAATAACTCAACTCCCAGAAAACGTTTTCTCAGGACTTACACATCTATCTGAGCTGTACGTATATTGCACCAAATATACAAAATATGACACGACTTTGCGCTTCTCCACTATACTTGTGTGACTTAGTTATAAAGTGACTTGCACAGGTGATTTGAATAAAGTCGTCACAGTGATTTCATGGCTCTGAGTCGATCACGGATTCATTTTAAGACAATTGGGATTCATTTTACTGCTCTCGTCTAAGTAGAATCGAGTACAACGACGATCCGGGAATGCTAAGAATTAAGAGTGAATGTCCCTAAAAATCAAAGAAAATTAAAAAAAATGTGGCCACGGTCAAAAAATCGATTTCGCTCAGACTTTATCAGTTTGAAGTCCTAGGTAACTAACTAAAGGGAATCAAGTTAGTTTTTAGAAATATTTCATTTAACGGCAGAAAACCACGAAAAATGGTTATCGCACCGGAAGCTCATATTTCACTCCTTGAGAATCCGAAATTTAACACTTTTCAGCTCCTTGCTACACAGACGTTTACATCGCTGTGAATCTTTCTCAACTTTTATTGCATATATTTACTCTTCCTCGGACAAGACATAGTGATTATTTTTATCTCTTGTTCTTTCCGAGCGAACTGAGCCCCGATTAATTAAAGACACTTTTCTTATCAGTTGAAAACTCAAAAATAATCCAAATCCAGCGCGGCAAAAAGCTGACCGGTAGTGTTTCAAATCTTCTGATATTTTAACCAAAGAGTGTCCAGTCATTGAGGTTTAGGTTTGCAGTTTCATTTTTTTGGGATCTAGTAGCAGTTTTGAATGAACGCTGGTCAAAATTCGAGAAAATTACAATTCAGCGCCATTGAATTTACAACGTAAGCTGATGTAACACAATTCCCCCCATGCAAGGAAAAAACAACGACAACAAGAAAACGCCAGAGACATCACAAAACGGGTTTAAATTGTTTGACGCCGGTGAAACGTTAGAGAAATAGCACTTATCTTGACCATCGCGTGCAAGAGGAAAAAAGACAAGGAACACCAAACTTAAATCACACTCTAATCTACCCTGGCTCTCGCTTCGTTGTGTCACGCACGAACAAGTTGAACAACTTCGTTGCTAAAACAACAGTACAAACACGTAAAGTTATTGACTCCAAACCAGGTGATAGTTTAAAGTATCTGTGTTGTTGATGTGCGAAATTTTTCTTTAATAAGATTGGATAAGCCAGTTAACATGTTGATGAAATCAAACCGCCCTAAGAGATACAAATTTATCACGGAAGAGCAACTTAATTCATGCCTCCTAAACGTAAATATTGCATCGGTATCTAAATAAACAAAGCACTTATATCTCAATGAACAGAGTGTATTGCAGAGTGTTTCGCGACATATTCAAAAGCGATTTTGTGTTTATTCTTTAGATTCTCGGTGGAATTTCACTTGCATAACAACAAAGTACAACATGTAGTCAACCCAACTTCCGTCATACCGCTTTCCGGAACCTAAGGAGAAATGGGCCTATCTTGGCACGGTGTAGATATTTTCAGAAACCAGCTAACTTACACGTGCTGCTTACGAATATCTATCCCACTCGTCGAGCATCGTTATGGTTGGTTGAAGATTAAATAGTTTAGAGTAACGTACGCAGTGTACAGAATTTGGCTCGGTTCCCGTGGGGTGGGGGCGGGTACTCCCAGAAAAATTGGGTGGAGGTGTGAAGCCCGCTTTCCAAAACCCGTACCCTATTTATGACCAAAACTTGTGATTTTCCCTACCCTATTTATGACCTGAGCAAAAATTCGATACCCTATTAATGACCGTTGCGGCTGGCACGGTTACCCTAAACATAATTTATGAAGGGCTTTTGATGATCTTATCGATAGTGATGAAAACGTAGCTTCTTCTTAAAAAACATACTCAATTCAAGACTAAAGTGCAAAAACCATACCCTGTTTATGACCAAAATGGCCAAAATCGATACCCTATCTATGACCAAAACGGCTGAAAAGCAGATACCTATATAGCCCATATAAGGGAGTACCCCCTCCCCCCCCCACCGGGGCTCAGTCACTGTAAGGTTCTATGGAAAGCTCACCTCACCTCACCTCACCTATTACCTTCTAATATAAATAAAGGCATAAATGTAAACAGCTGATTTAATTCTCTCGGTTTTAAGAGGCACAGCTGCATTCGTCCACAAGCTGCGACAAACGACTGATATACGGATTCTTTCGTCTTTGCGTTATATTGGAGACATCCAAGCCCAGTTCAATGCAAATGCTACGCAACATGTCCACACTTAGCGACGTCGGTTTCTTCTTGCACGCTTGCATGAGGTCACAGATATTGTAACCTGAAGAGGATACAATTGGGTGCTGAAGAGAAACCTCCCTCATCACACGCGCACAGATTTCCGAATGGGTCGTCTGCGCCAACGCTGCCCTGTTATCTTCTCCTGGGACCTCGTCGTCTGAATCTCCACGGTTCACTGTACTGGGAGCCAGCCTTTTCTTTGCTGCCAGTCTTGAGAAGAATCCAGTGATTTGCTTTCCTGTTAGAACTTGTTCTGGTTGAAACCGACGAACTCCCAACTCGTCCCTTGCAGATCTCATTAATTTTGAGACCTCACTCGGATCTGCTTTCCGTCCACTTTGCTCGCCAATTTCAAATTGCTGTTTCAAAAATTCATTCTGTTTCTGCGCAAAACGAGCCTTCTTGGTGATTGTCTTTAGAGCCCATCCCATTGGAAGGGGAGTTAAGCATTGGCTCTGTTCTTCACATTGTAACTGTACAGTGGGAATCCTACTACCTTCATCCATTAGCTTTGAAGCGTAAACTCGTTTTGCCTTGTCATACAGTGTTTCCTGTTCAGGGAGTCGTTTGTGTTTACCCGTGTCCAGATGTGCTTGTAGCGATGTAAAATGGCTGTAGGCTTTTATACATCCTTCCTCGGGGCACGGGAAAAGTAGTGAAGCTTGATCATTTTCACTATCATCATCATCTTGGTCTTGACTGGTGGTCTCGTTGGTTGCTTCTGGATCCCGTTTAGATGATTTCTTTACATGCCTGTGTCTCACGCTCTTGAAAGATGGCGTGGTCTGCGATGGGGGACCAAGCACTTCTAGAACTTCCGGGATCTGCAAAACGCCCTCAAATTGAGACCACGGTATCAACTTCCCTGGACCCACATTGAACGCTCTCCACGCACGTATTCCGCTCTCTTCATACTTGAAGTTGTTAAGCAAGCTAACACCCTCCCATTTGACTGGCGGAGTAACTGACGTATTAAGTGAGACGTAACTAGCTTTTGCACGAGACTCTGGACCAGACTCTATGGCAGTTTTCAGCTGCACAGCTGTTGTCACATCATGACCCTCGTTAACATATCTTCCTACATCTCCCTTAATAGTTGCTGCTTGACGGTCGCAGACTCCTTTGCCGCCTTGAGGGTCGGAAAAGTCGTTCCGTTCTACAACCACCCCAGCGATGTCACCTGCTAGTTTAGCTGAAACGATTGTATACCCGCTGTGGTAACAGCCTGCATTATCTTGCTTGTAATAAGCTCTTTCTAATTGCGGCATTTCCTTCTTCAGTGAGACGAGGCAGTCCTGCATTATAGATACCACGACGGCACTGTCTTGTGAACAGTTCTGAAAGACATGTACAAATGTTTGAGACTCAAAGTGCTCGCTTTCTTCCAACTTTCTGATTGCAACTGTAATATGCCATGGTAACCCACGCTTAGGAAACCAGTCCGACTGCGGCTCTCGAAATTTCCGTGGCATGTATTTCATCGCCCAATCCTGAACAAGGAACACATCAGATTTGCTCTTGATTTTAGCTAAAACAGAACATTTGGCTTGATCCTGGTGAACGGAGCGCAACTGATGGGATTTCCAGATCATGATGTTATTTGTTGCTTGCTTAATAGTGTGCAGCATGTCCTCCTTCTCCTCTTCATTGCAAAGTGCATGAGAACACTCACTTTCCAAGGTAGTTAGAACTTCCTGCAACTGGCAGCACTGCGCGCATGACTCATTGTGTGGGTGATCGCAGCAGGCTTGAAAGTCAGAGTCTGTTGAATCACTTAGGGCGTAAGTCCTACAGTGATCAGCAATGCTCGACGACTCAACCACATGGACCTGAAACACACCAAAGACAACACAAACCGCAATTGTTGTTTTTACGTATACAATTTTAATTGCAATACTTTCTTGAATAAGTGACACCCCCGTCCCCCTCATTCTCCGAATTAAGCGTCCCTCGAATAAAACTCTCGTTCCATTAGGTGTTTACTTCTGATACTAACTTTCAAATAAAATATAATAAAAATAAAAATATAGTACAAATATCCAGCAAGATCACAGTATTTTTACTTTGGGAAAGTAGTTCACAAAACCTGCTGTGGGTCATGTTTCTCCCATTTTCGTGAATTTCTTGTGCCAAACCTCATACTAAATTTTGTAACGAAATAAAATACCTTGTAGTCACTCTTAAGGTATTGCTTTGATGAGCGCAGCTGTTGCTTCATTTCTCTCGCCCAGACTTCCGTTTTACCACAGTCAACCAGTTTATCGCCCAGTTTGTCCAAGTCATCAAATGCCTCGGTTCCTTGGGCGGAAAAGTTATCAAGTCCTTGTAAAGACTTCCTAACAGACGCTGAACACTCATCCAAAACTCTATGTAGTGTTGGCTTGCTCATGGGCTCAAAACCTCTTTCACTACAGTATTGTTGGTACTGTTGAACAATACGCTCAGGTATCATCATTCTGATCACGTTTGGGGTCTTAATAACCTCACCAGCTGATAGCTTCAAAAGCCTTTCGCCAAAAGGAACATCATGAAGAACATGCGGACTTGTGATGAACGAAATGAAATCTTCTAATTTTCCTTGGTCAACTTTCATCCTCCGGTATTCATGGCTTGGAATCGGTTCTGCTCTCCCGTGTAGCAAGGTATGGTGTCGAGCTATGTTATAGCGGTAATTGGTGACTGTTGGGATAAACTCCTGCACCTCTTTGAAAGACAACTTGTCAGACAGGATTGAGAGTATTTGCCGTCGAGTACTCCAGTGCTGAGCGTTTAAGTAACTCTCGGCAAACGCTTCAAGAAGCTCCAGATCCTTCCGACTTTTCCCACCAGTTGTTCTTAGATAACCTTTGCGCTCACATAATTCATCCCACAAGCATTTTGAGTCTTTTGGAGCAAGGACATCCAGAACTGCTGAAACGCACTGCTCGGCTTTTCTCACATATCGGCGCTTAGAACGGCTTTGCGCTTCATTCCACGGTACTGACAGTACGTGGCGCACTGGGCTGATGTCTCGAACCTGTAGAAAGCGATTGAGCTGTTCCCTGGACTCGTCTTGAACGTCGGTTAAACTATCTTCACTTTCCTGTGAAGCCTCGTCTGGTACATAAAAACTCTCTCGTTTAGACTTGGCTTTACATTCAGTATCAGTGGCCGGAATGGAAAAAGAAATGTCTCTATCAGTTTCATGATGGACCTGAAGTGCGAAAAAGGAAAGAAAAGTTTGAATTCCATGTGCGACACTGGGGGGGGGGGGGGGGGGAGGGGGGGGGTGGTGGGTGGAGGCGGAGAAGGTTCCTTTTTTCTATTGTCTTAGGTATTTATGTCTTTTTAGGGTCTGTTTAACGAGTTACCCGAACAACTGAGCTACCCTGCATTGGAGCGTTTACATGCCAGACAGGGTGACCCGACTAGCCGAGGGGAGAAGACGGCTAAAGTAGCGTTATACTCCAAGGCAGCCTTCAACGTGAACTGCCTCTAGTAACTACGATCAATTAGTAGAGTGAAAAGTAATAGCCCAATACACTGAAAAGCAGCTGCTAGCGGAACGAGTGATTAAAAATTTACACTTACTACCTGTTTGTCCGTCATCTGGTTTGTTGTGCTTAGCGGCCGCTATTTTTAGTTAATGAGATCTTCGTTTATTTTTATACTCTGATTTCACATTTCTATTTCTTATTTTAGCATTTTATTTAGGGCTACATACTCACCAGGTTTAACTCGCTCAAACTATCTGCGATGTTAGCAACTTCTTCTGTCATATGTCCTGTCTCAGGTATCTGTTCTTTAAACACGCTGAGCATCTTTCTACATTTTACGCAAATTCCTTCCGAAAAAAAAAGGGCGAACGGTGTTAAAACCACAGAAATTATCCCAAAGACGCGTAATTTTAGATGGAGCCGTACCAAATTTAACTGTAGCTATTTTTGGAAACATAAACAAATACAATTGCGAAAGGCTGATGGTGCGATGAAGGATGAAAGGGGTGAGGGAAAAATAAAATGTGATATGTTTTGCTCATTACGAACCTAACATTTTTCTTCCATCAATGGAAACTTTGGAAATCCAACAAAATGGAAAGGGAAAATCCAAGAAAATGCAAGGAGATTATTTTCCGTAAGAAAGGTTTCAGTCAGGACATCGCGTCAGCTAGTAATATACCGCAGTGCGCAGAGTTACCCATATTAGGTGTTCCAACAAAATTGTTAATACAGTAGTCACGTGCGCGCGAAGGTAATTAAGGCCAACGAGTCATTATTCGTATTAGGATCTTTACGTAAGGAAGGAATGTCCCAGGAGGAAGTAGATCACCTTTTTCACGCAATAGTTTTACCAAATTTTTCTTACGCTCTGTCGCTTTATGGTGCCTCAGATTCCGACCTTTCTGTAAAACAGAATTTCTTAGATCGGTGTATGAAAAGAAAGTTATACATGTATACGTCCAACAATGTAAATATCAGGGACTTGCTGGAGAAGGCGGACAAGACACTCTACAAAAAAAGATCGAATGTCCGTTCTTCCAGTTTTTACCTAAGGAAAACAAAACGAGGTACAATCTTAGAAATACGTCAGTCTCTGTCCCTTGAATCCACCACACTGACAGATTTAAGAACGTTTTTAGTAACAGAATAATTTTTAAATATGATATGTAAATAGTTTCTAGAGTTTATATTTTTTCTTTCTTATTAATTGTAACTTAGGATATGTATTTTTATCTTAAGAAATAAAGATTATTATTATTATTATTTAATCGTACCCAAAGACTGGAGTTTTGCTTTATATCTGGTTAGACTGCTTTTATATCACAAGCCGGTACGTAATCCGTAACACAGCGCGAGCTGCTAACGGAATACGCGGTGTCTGACATTCGCTGGAATACGGGCTCCGATAAATGATGGCAATCAACTGGCTATTAGTTCATCAAACACTTCATCACTTACCTGAGCCCACAGGGACAAACTGATTTGTAAGTTCCAATAACTTGATGGACTGGGACAAATTTATTCCTTTTTGCATTGTTGGTACTTTCCGAAGGTCCTTGCAGTGACCCGAAACAACTTCCGGTACGCTACATAAACCACTTGGCCTTCGCCAACCTATGCCCAATCGCGCCCGATGAGCGGGACAGATGGTCATTTCCAAGAAGTTTGATGGCTTTTCAAAACACCCGCATCTTGCCAAGATAAGTTCCACTTCAGTTTCAACGCCGGAAAATTTCAAGGACTTTTTGTGTTTTTTGATCTCTTTATTACACTGGGTGAGTGGTATGATGGAAGTCGAAGAACTACTGCGTTCGTCCGCGCCACAAATTCCACCGGCAATATTGAAGAACGAACACGACATTTTTAATTTGTACTTCCCAGTAATAACCTTGGTTTCATCCGAGGTAAGTGCGTTGTTTATTTAGATCAAGAAGTAACATTTACTTTCCGTGGGAACAATTACCCTATTGGCTTCCACGACGACATACAGTCTCACACACGTAATGAAATTAATTAATTATGGTCCGATTTCTAATCTGACCTTTTTTTATTTCTTTACCACTTTTAATAGGAAATTCTGTCATATTGAAGCAAAGTCTCACATCAGCAACTAAGATAGTTTTACTTATGACTGATTTGACGCAACAGATTTAAAATATTTGCGAATTTGATCGTGCGCGACAAATCATGGGAGAGTAAAAGTTTCGTGTTTCCCTCACTTTTTTCGAGTTAGTTTTTTATGATCGATATAGATACATTTTATATAACGAAGCAAAACGTAAAATGATTTAACCGTCTTAATTGCGATGTCTCTGACCCAAATTTGGTTTTCTATTTTGGGGTGAGTTGCATGAGCTCACATTGTAAATTTCACTGGCGCTGAATTGTAATTTTCTCGAGTTTTGACCGACCTTCATTCAAAACTGATAGTAGATCCCAAATAAATGAAACTGCAAACTTAAACCTCAATGACTGGACACTCTTTGGTTAAAATATCAGAAGATTTGAAACACTACCGGTCAGCTTTTTGTCTCGCTGGATACAGATTATTTTTGAGTTTTCAACTAATGAGGAAAGTGTGTTTGCTTATTTGGGGCTCAGTTCGCTCGGAAAGAACAAGAGATAAAAATAATCACTATGTCTTGGCTGAGGAAGAGTCAATATATGCAATTAAAGTTGAGAAAGATTCACAGCGATGCAAACGTCTGTGTAGCAAGGAGCTGAAAAGTGTGAAATTTTGGATTCTCACGGAGTGAAAATTTGAGCTTCCGGTACGATAACCGTTTTTCGTGGTTTTCTGCCGTTAAATAAAATATTTCAAAAAACTAACTTGATTTCCTCTAGTTACTTACCTAGGCCTTCAAACTGACAAAGTCTGAGGGAAATTGATTTTTTGACCCTGGCCACGATTTCTTTGATTTTTAGTGGCAATCACTCTTAAACGGCAATTAAAACTAAAATGGTGGTAATTGCATCGTTCTTCTTTAATTTAAATTTAGTACTTATTTCTAATTTTCATTTTCATTTCCAGATATCTCACGGAGAATGAAATAACTCAATTCCCAGAAAACGTTTTCTCTGGACTCACACAGCTATCTGAGCTGTAAGTATATTGCCCTAAATACACTTTCAAAATATGATACGGCTTTGCGCCTCTCAACTTTAAAAATAACTGTGTGACTTTGTTACAAGGTGACTCACACAGCTGAGTTAAATAAAGTCTTTACAGTAATTAACCCTTTCATTTCAAAAATTAAAGTGCATTTAAGCCTTTGCCTTCCAAGATTAATACTAAATGTTATTCCAGACTGTCACTTTGGTTCTTTTTGTAAAACCTTTCATTTGATCTTAGCTAGGTCCCCATTTTCTAAAGAAGGAGAAAATAAAACAATTATATTGATTGCCACTGACACACATTAATTTTTGAGTTATTGAAATGACAATATCTCCAGCGAAATGGTAACTATGTATAAACTACGTGCATAAAATTAAAATTCGAATTGTTTTCGGGAATTTCCGAGGTTAAAATATCTTCAAAACCGACGTTTTGACCAGTTTTATTGGTCTTCTTCAGGTTGTTTAAATAATGTTATCAATATGGCGGATCGTGTTTAGTCGTTCAGCTTGGTGAGCGCACATGACGTATCATGACCATTACAGGACGTGTAAATGATGTCAAATTGCAGGCGAAATGAAGAAAAAAGATTGTAGTAGACAGTGAATTATCGTAAAAGTAAAAGTACTTGACTGGCCTCAATTTTTATAGAGATGAGAGGTGAAAGTTTCAGAAATACGGGTACATAAAATTGTTTTATGTAATGTTTAAAAAACGAGCAGGAGTGTTTTATCGGGTTTAAAACCACGAGGCGCAGCCGAATGGTTTTAGACCCGATAAAACACGTGCTGCGAGCTTTTTGTACGGCTTCAAAAACATTCCTGAAAAAGCGTGTGTCAATAGATTTCATAACAATTATGCTTTCGTGAATGTTGGAAATTTGCATACGAGAAACACATTTGGGTATAAATTAGTATGCAAGAAAATCAAATCTCACACGTGTTTTGAACTTTTCCTCTACTAACCGAAGAGGACATGGCGTCCTGTTCCAGAGCTTTTCGGAAAAATGCCGAGGAAGAGAGTAAATTAAGTATTGTCTAATATGCCTTTACCAGATTACTGTACTAATGGCACAGAGAATTTTTCCAGATCTGTATTTAAGAAAGGTACTATAAATTTTGTACAAAAGTAAATTTTACTGTGTGTGAAATTGGTTGAAACAACATTAAATATGCACTCACCATTTGTTGTGTCAGTTGCGTGTTGATAACTTATTAACATTCATAAGTCACGTGCAGTGTCTTTATATCTGATAAGACACCGCATACTAATAAGGATGAGATTTATCGATATAAAGTCACTACACGTGATGTATTATCAACAATTTGATATGTCAATGGGTTTATGAATTATTAATGAGTTTTTGAAAGTTCCAAAAATCCTCCACTTTTAGAACTATGAGGATATTGTGAAACTCCGTTAATTCCTGTTTCCATGCAAGAACACTTTCTTTTTTTATGATAACAACACAGTGAACGTTCTTTATCAAAGCCCGATAAAACAATGCATGTCTTTACACTGCATTTGGTCATTAAGATCTCAAATTTTGTTTTGATCTTTCCTATTGGCCGTTCCGAAATTCAGCAGGGAACAGGGGTGAGTTTCAAATTTTAACTAATCGATAAACTGACACTACCAAATGAAAGATCATGTTGAGATTGGTCATTTGGCCTAGTTATGGACCTTGAAACATGGTTCAAAATCCATACAGGCGTCTATAATTTTGATACAGCGTCCTTCAAAAACCATATAAACTCTTAAAATTTTTATGATTTCCGTGATACTCTTTAAAATGGGCAAACATAGCGATTTTCATCGCAGCTTCTTTCAAATGGTAGGTACATGACGGGATTTTACAGTTGTCACTAAACTGATAAAAAAAATTTAGTGTTTATATGGTTTTGGGGGACGCTTTGTAAAAGTTAGAGACCTTTGTATGGATTTTGAACCGTATTGCAAGGTTCATAACTTGGTCTCCGTTCACTCATAAAGCATCATACTTGGTCAAATGATCAATCTTAACATGATCTTTCATGTGGTGGTGTCAGTTCATCGATTAGTTAAAATTTGAAACTCGCCCCAGTTCCCTGCTGAATTTCGGAACGGCCAATTGTTTCCCATAGAAGTAGCAAATTCACTGTTATCCAGTTTTTCCTTGATTCGTTCACGGACTCATTGGAATTAATTTTACTGCTCTTGTCTAAATAGAATCGAATACAAGCGTGATCCGCAAATGCTGGGAACGAAACGACAACTAAACTGAAATGGGATTGATTGCATTTTTCTTGTTTAATTCGAATTTTGTACTCATTTCTGATTTTTTATTTTTATTTTTAGATATCTTGATAAGAACAAAATAACTCAACTCCCAGAAAACGTTTTCTCAGGACTTACACATCTATCTGAGCTGTACGTATATTGCACCAAATATACAAAATATGACACGACTTTGCGCTTCTCCACTATACTTGTGTGACTTAGTTGTAAAGTGACTTGCACAGGTGATTTGAATAAAGTCGTCACAGTGATTTCATGGCTCTGAGTCGATCACGGATTCATTTTAAGACAATTGGGATTCATTTTACTGCTCTTGTCTAAGTAGAATCGAGTACAACGACGATCAGGGAATGCTAAGAATCAAACGGCAATGAAAACTGAAATGGTGTTAATTGCATCGTTCTTCTTTAATTTAAATTTAGCACTTATTTCTAATTTTCATTTTCATTTCCAGATATCTCACGGAGAATGAAATAACTCAATTCCCAGAAAATGTTTTCTCTGGACTCACACAGCTATCTGAGCTGTAAGTATATTGCCCTAAATACACTTTCAAAATATGATACGGCTTTGCGCCTCTCAGCTTTACTAATAACTGTGTGACTTTGTTACAAGGTGACTCACACAGCTGAGTTAAATAAAGTCTTTACAGTAATTAACCCTTTCATTTCAAAAATTAAAGTGCATTTAAGCCTTCGCCTTCCAAGATTAATACTAAATGTTATTCCAGTCTGTCACTTTGGTTCTTTTTTTAAAATCTTTCATTTGATCTTAGCTAGGTCCCCATTTTCTAAAGAAGAAGAAAATAAAACAATTATATTGATTGCCACTGACACACATTAATTTTTGAGTTATTGAAATGACAATATCTCCAGCGAAATGGTAACTCACACAGCTGAGTTAAATGAAGGCTTTACAGTAATGAACGTTTCAGGTCAAAAATTGAAGTGCATTTGAATTTTAGCCTTCTAGGATTAATACTAAATGTTATTTTAGTCCGTCATTTTGGTTCATTTTGGGTTAGGGATGCATGGAATCCAGGAAGTGCCGCAGTTTTGCGAATGTACTTTTGAGATGCACCTTTCTATAATGCTTCCTCTTCCTAGTCACAACTTAGAATGTGTTCTGATAGTGTTAGAGTATGCATCTTCGGTGTGGGGTGGTATCCCCAAATACCTCGTTGAATATCTGAAGCGTGTGAAGAACCGAGCCTTTCACGAATTGGCATTATGAACGCTAGCCTTCCTAAGCCCGCTTAAAGAGCACAGTGATGCAGCTTTTAGGTGCGAACTCGAGAGATTTTTATAAGTGATAAGAACCATCTCAATTACGGACTGATATCAATGTCAACGATTAATAGCCTCTACTCGAGTGCTGAATCGCGTTAAGTCTTAAGAGCCATTTTCCGAGAAAATTGAAAATCGCAAGACACTCGTAAAAAATCAATTTTTTTTTCTTTGGCCAAAACATCCCTTTTAGTGACTTAATTCAAGAAAAAATAGTTTTGGGTTCAAGCGATTCATTGTACGGGAGAAATAACAAAAAGTTTGAAAAATCGATTTATTGCTGGTTTTTCGCGCTTAAAAACAACAGAATCCGACCCTCAACTTCGAGAAAACGGTGAACGCATAAGAAACAATCCCTAACATCGAAACTTCAGGCGAATATTATTTCGTTCTTAATCTTTGAAACCCTAAAAGAAAATTTGAAGAAATAAGTTTTTTACATTTACAATCGACAAGTTTAAAAAGGACATATTTGTGTCTCTTGAAATGTTAGAAAATGAAAGCGAACTTTAACTGTTGAAAAAGCCCTCTGGTATATGCCGCTTCCTAGTAAAACCCATATAGAATAAAGCCTTGGCTATTGAAGTAAATTACGGGAAAGTTTTAGCTCTGGAAATTAAATACAGCCCTGACACTGGAGTAAGCAATTTAAGAATTTCATTAAATAAAATGTATGCAAATTAGACGGCCCGCTGAAGGAATTCATACTAAACGCAAAGTTTAGTGCAAAAGGACTACTTACTGTTGCTAGCAATATGTTTTTACAGTGAAAATGTTATTTCTAGCTTTCAGCTGTGTTGGTGAGAGCCATAAATAACTTTTTATACGACGACTGAAAAACGTTTGTTCAGCCACATTGCCGCAGCGAAATCATTGAGATCGCAACTTCGAAGTGAAACTGTCATCGCTTGATGAAACTCCGTTACCACAATGGTAAAATAGTTTTCTTCAGGGGGAAAAAGCAGAATTAAAATGCATTCGAAACCGTTGACTTCGATTTTGAAGATTTCAAGCCACCACAAGGTCTTATGACTTCTACTGACCCACGAATCGGTTACATATGCCAAGGTCACGTTAGCAAACTGTCACGAAATACTCAATAGCTTCTGTTTTCGGTCTTTGTTTTGTTGGTAAAAAAATACAAACACTTTTCACAGAACAGACCTTCTTGCTTTATTTGATTTATATATTTGTATATGCTGACTTGTTGTTAAAGACATTCATCACAGTTTTTGATTCAGAGTGAAGGTATAATATTTCCCAAAATATTTCAAACACAAATGTTTCCTTAATAAGTTCGTTATTCCCGAATTTACCACCTTGCAACAATCCCTACAGCAAAATAAAAAAGCATAAAATTCAACTTTATAGCTTGCTATAGTTTTGTTTCGGATTTGTTTTTTATGATTTTTCCTCCGAAACCAGGATCCCTAGCCAGGTAACTAGAAATTGGCCGTTTTTATACTAGAGACGCATAATCCGTCCAGACGAATTATGCGTCTCTCATGTTATCCGTCTAGTGTAAAGACGGGACGAACTATATGAGACGCATAATTCGTCTTGGACGAACTTGGGCAAACATTTTTTCTGCGTCTGTTAAATTCGTCTAGTATAAAGACGGGCACTAGACGCATAATGCGTCTGGACGAACTTTCCAGTTTAGTGCGTCTTCGAGGACGCACTAAAATAGATTCTTCGTCCAGACGCATAATGCGTCTTGTGGCCGTCTTTATACTAGACGAATTTAACAGACGCAGTAAAAATGTTTGCCCAAGTTCGTCCCAGACGAATTATACGTCTCTAGTATAAAAACGGCCATTCTCAGTTTCATTTACAGCTTGTTCACAACACAACTTCAAACTTGAGTGTGCTTATCGCATCCTTGAAACCTTCGAGACCTCCTCAAAATTGTTGAAAAGCCTATTGAGGCTAATAATAATCTTTGAGTTAAATTTGACCAATTCACGCGGCGAGCGCGAGAAAAAGAGAACCACTCCGCAGGGCTGAATACGCGATGTGGAGTGTTATAAAATTCCACATTCTCGCGCGTAACGGGGCAGGTACAAAACACAGGTCACAGGTCACAGGTCATTGTTTTACTAATACAGAATGTATCCTAAACATTCATAAAAGCTAACCTTAGGCCTAATTAGGCCTAAACAAACGTTTTTAGGCTTAAAGTTAGCTCTTATGAATGTTTAGGATACTTTCTGTATTGGTAAAACAATGACCTGTGCCCTGTGCCCTGTGCCCTGTGACCTGTGTTTTGTACCTGCCGCGCGTAACGCTTTCTCTAGAGACCTCTAGAAATGTTGTTTACTGAAGAAAAACAAAGTTATCTTTGGTTAACTCAGAGAACTTGCAGAAATAACTCCAGCCTGCATAACAGGCGCTTTATCAGGGGCACCCAACGACGGTTTCCCCCCGAATTATTTTGAAAAGACTTTTTAGGCTATCCAGAGTACTTTTAGATCTCTAGAAATGTTTTCTAAGTGGCGCTAGGAAATTTATATCTATTCGGGCATCCTAGGGTAACTTGAGTCTTTTCGAAGTTACGAGGTGTTATTTTCCCGAACATTTTAGCAGCAATTCAAGGTTTTCCGAAAGTGAGAGTTTTTCGGTTCCTTTCTGTATTGCATTTTCGATTCCGAAAATTTTAGGCTTCCTTTCTCTACGAAAAACAACCTAACCTGGGGAGTGAAATGGGAAAAATGAACTTCAGAAAATCGGAGGGAATTTATTACATAAGCTTCGAAAATTGTGTACATGAATGGAACGGTCATCTAGAAATTTTTAGCCTTCCTCAAGCTATAGAAAATCCTAGGCAATGTTTGCTTCCCCGAACAGATATTTCACAGGGTGCCCCTGCTTTATGAGCTAGGGTAGGCGAAAGCGGCATTTTGCGGGAGGCGCGAAACGCGACGAGGGGAGGAAAAAATAAAGCTTTATCTTTCTTTATCCCTCGTCTCGCGCTTTGCAGTCGTTTCGCGCTTTGAGCAAATGCCGCGTTCGCCTCGCTTGGCCCATAAAGCACCTGTTATGCAGGCTAGAATACCTCTTCACATTTATAAGATAAGGTGTCATTGATTTGTTAGAGCGGGGAGAGACATTTATAACGTGCAAATAGTCACGAGCTCAAAGGTAACTGACTGATTTGTAACAAGGACTCAGCCTGACAAACAAGAAATGATCTCACTCTCCGAAAAGGAACGCTCTTTTAAACATAAACAAACTTCAAAAATAAGCAAAGAAAGCAAAACAATGAACAAAATAGATTGTTTCTTGACTTAGTTATTCCGGCGAGAACAAATGGTGAATGATTCACTTCTGGAAGCAGCCTCTGAGGAGAAGTGAGAACACCGTTTAGGCAGAACTCTGCACTTTGTGTACTTTACCAGCCTGTTCACAGACTCTCTTCATTTTTAGATGCACGTATAAAAAAAGCGCGTTCCGCCCTCTCTCACGGGCAATCGCTTATCTTGTGCGCGCACCAAATTCCCGAAACAGAAAAAACGTCTGTGAGCAGGGTAGCATTTCGTAATACTAGACGGGAATAATTCAATTAAAATGAAATCGTAGAGGCACGTGCAATAGTAAGTTGCGAAACACTTCGTGACAATATATGAATTTTATTCCAGGAGCATTTGACCTGGAAATGTTATATTAATATTGTATTTCTACACTGATGATCTATAAACAGAAGGAGGGTTGGACATTTTTTCATTGGGACAGCTGTAATTGTTTCTTAATCTGTTTACAATGTGTACGAAGTATAGTACGTACAGTCGTATGTGACAAGCTAGCGTGACCAATCTCTGCACGTTTGTTAAATTATGCGTCATATGATCTTGTTATCCCGTCTAGTATCTGATTTGTTCGCTCAATAAGAGGTCAGTAATACTCACCTTGTTAACAGTGTGGTTTGAGCAGTGGTTAATTTTCATCATTGTATGTTATTTTCGGACCAAAACATAATCGGGTTCCATTATTACAGAAGCGTCTGATGACGCGTAATAAGCGCTGCGTGGGAAGTGTTTAGATAGCTCAAGCGCTGAAGTTGCTGGACACATTTTGGTCAAAATCAGTTATGGATGCGTTGCCACAAACAGATTGAGAGATGGATTTAACTTCTCTCACAACAAGCAATGGTAAGTTGTTCGTTCAACAAAACTTTGCGTTAAAAATATGAATTCATTCAGCGGGCCGTCTAATTTGCATACGTTTTATTTACTCAGATACTCAAATTGCTTACTTTAGTGTGAGAACTGTATTGGATTCCCAGAGCTAAAACTTTCCAGTAACCTAGTTCAATAGCCAAGGTTTTATTCTATATGGGTTTTACAAGGAAGCGGCATATACCAGAGGGCTTTTACAACAGTTAAAGTTCCCCTTCATTTATTAACATTTCCAGAGATACAAATTTGACCTTTTTAAACTTGTCGATTGTAATTGTTAAAAACTTCTTTCTTTAAATTTTCTTTCATAAAATTAAAGAGTAAGTATGTAATAATTCTTGGCTGAAGTTTTGATGTTAGGGATTGTTTCTTATGCGTTCAACGTTTTCTCGAAGTTGCGGTCGGATTCCGTTGTTTTGAGTACGAAAAACGAGCAAGAAATCGATTTTTCAAACTTTTTGTAATTTCTCCCGTACAATGAATCGCTTGAACCTAAAACTATTTTTTCTTGAATTAGGGTACTAAAAGGGATGTTTTGGCAAAAGAAAAAAAAATTCGAATTTTCACGAGTGTCTTGCGATTTTCGATTTTCTGGGAAAATGGCTCTTAAGATACCACATTCTAAGACTTATTGGCTAAGGCCAAGTCGCATTCTAAACGACAGATGATGTTCTCGTGAGTTTTTATTCTGCGAAATCCTACATTATCTCTAATATTTCTCATGTTTTAATTATTTTGTCGTAAATTCACCGTCTTTTTTAATTTAATTATCGATTAATTCATAAAGCTATTACTATTTCTGGGAATTGCCTGAGGGAAACTGCTCGTGCATGTTGTTGTCAGGTTAGATGAAGTTGATAGTAGTGGCTCCCGAGTTTGTACCATCAACAGCATGCAGCAAAAATTTTGTATCAGCCTCCTAATGGTTTCTCTTAGGGTACAG
>NC_090895.1:47178724-47183724 GCF_036669925.1 Montipora capricornis | reverse complement strand
TTTAAACAGGAATCCATTGTCGTCCGGGAAACGAGCAAGCTCAGATGTCTTGACTTGCCCCAAATCACTACCTCTATCACCGGAAAAGAATAGAGCCTTGAAGCTTGATCTCTAGCAGTGATGAATATCTCAGCCGGTGAAAGGGACGGAAGGGGAAGACGCTTTTCAAGGTGTCAGGAAAGCAAAAGCAGCTTGTCAGGAAAAAGAGGAACAGCTTGCTTGGGGGTGATACAAGCCCGAAGTTGCTCCGCTGTGACTTCTTTAAGATACTGCTTAACCAGCAGATCAAAGGCTGGGTTACCAAGAAGGAGGGTTCGGTTGCAATCTCCCTGAAGACCAATGTCGGAGAAGATAGAGCGCAACTTGCCAATATACGAATCAACAGTGGAGTAGGCCAAACGTAAAGGGCACTGAAACGAGAAGGTACCCCGCTGTCCAAGATGCGGACACCCGGTCTTATGGACTTGGGTTTTCCCCTTGGAGTCCTTGAATACAAGAAAACGGCAAATATCCAGGGGTGTGGCGTCAAAAAATGTTTTCTGGCCAGGTAGGGCGTAAAGAAAACCTTCAAGGTCAGCCAGAAGGGATTGCTTCTGCTTTGTGTAAGTAGAAGAGAGGCTTGATGACTGGAGAGAATTAATACGCTAGTCAATGCCTGAAAGGTCGAAGTTGACCGATGCTGGAACAGCAGAGGAAACACGACGTCTGGCATAACCACAATTTTGGCAAAACTTGAAGGTGTGATCATTGGGGTAATGACAAGACGGACACGCAACTGCCGGATGAACAGACGCGGAACTGGAGGGAGACCCTAGGGAAAGGAAATAATGAGGAATAAGAGAGGAATAAAAGCTAAAAGGACAAAGGTAGCAAAATGCCTCATATTTATTATACAGCGTAACCAAAGTAACAAATACTACCTTAAAATAACAAATGCTCGATTACAGAGGAAATGCATGACAACATATGAAAACAGAACGGAAAAAATCTATTGAGATAAATCCGAAACAGCACAAATCCCAAGGGAGAGGCCAAGAGGAAGAATAACCCTTCGGTGAGGGGGGTGGAGGGGGGAGAACTATGCCCTGAGAACCCTGGGGGGCCAACAGGAAAGACGAATACGATTGAGAAAAGAGGCCACCAAAACTTACGAGGCCGGACATCAGGAATAACAATAGTGCAAGCGAAATAGTGAGTTTTGACAAAGCGCAAAACCTGTGGGATAAGAATAATGGGGGGAAAAACATAGGGCTTTGAAAAAAGGCAACCATGATTATCAGGACGCTGAGCAACCAGATTGACCCCAGAAGAGCCAGGAAGGGTATATGGGAAAAAGAAAGGAAGGGGGGAACCATCCAATGCACACTGCAGATTAGAAGGCAGAGCCATCAAATCCGCAGAGTGGCCAGATCGGCCACCAAATTCAGCTTGCACCTGAACCCAGGCAGAAGGGGAAAGCTTAGAATCCTGCAAAGGGAAAACACGGGATGGGGTGTCCGCAGGATTATCAGCAGAAGAAATGTAAAAGAGATTAAGATGAATGTTATAAGTGGAGACAATCCCAAAAATCCGCTTAAAGACATCAGCAAGATCGCGCGATTTTGAGCCCTGGCGACGCCAGGACGCAATGAGAACTTTGCTATCGGTGGAAACGACCACCCAACTGTCACAAGAAGACGACGAAAAGGCATCTAAGGCATTTGCAAGGGCTAAGGCCTCCTTGACATTGATATGGAGGTGGTGCTGATCTACAGGCCAGAAATTACGGATAAAAACCGCAATAGTATCAGGACCAAAAACACAGCCCCATGCAAACGAAGACGCGTCTGTGCATAGCTTGACTTGACAATGGGCCTCTTGGCGCCAAGGAAGACAACCGGACCAAGCCTCGCGAGGAATAACCATTGCTGAAGCTCCTCCCTAAGTGGACCGGATATTGGAATAACCTTAGACGAACCATAACGCAGACCTTTTCCAATAACATTATACATCTCGTTGAGAAAAAGACGAGTTCCCGGAATTGCCAAAGAAAACGATATACACTTGCCCGATAAACGCTGAAGTGTCTTTACATCAGTAGCATCGGAGGCAAGAACAAGACGCAAAAGGGAAAGGAATTTCTGCTTTTTCTCCTCAATAAGCAAAAAGGATTGGCGAACAGAGTCAACCAAAAAGCCAAGGAAGGGGATAATCTGCCTTGGGATGAGGATTGATTTGTTGATACCAAGAAAATAACCCAAATTAATAAGAGTAAAACAGACCAGAAAAATAGCCGAATTGGCACGAGCTAAAGATTTTTCCAGGTGCGACGAGAGGGAGTCGTAGCCAGGGGCCGAAGGAGACAACTGGATTTCGCCCGTATGACGATCATCAATATATGAGGAACAAGGTATACGGAGGGAACGAAAATAATGAGAGGGAAGGAGGCCGATAGAGTGGTAAACGTAGGCAGATGCTTTCCACCCAAAAGGAATGGTGTTACTGGTAAAATACAAGCCACCCCATTCAAAACCAAAATACGGGCGGCTTTCTGGAGAGAGGAGGACATGATCATAACCCGACTTATCATCGCAAACAGACTGGAACGAAGAAGGCAAAACGTAACGGGGGAGCCCCGCAAGGGAGTCTAGCTTAAAAGGCACGTCCCTCGTCCATAGATTAAGAAATCGGTTATCATTACACAGACGGGGTTTAGAGGGTTCAATGGGACGTCACCCACCTTACCCCATAGGGAGATAGCCCCAGATGACAAACGGTCAACAACAGTTTCAGAAATAAACTGCGCAAAAGGTTTACATGAAATGGTGTTAGGGAAGATCCGACAAGGGGGTAAAACAGAATTAAAACCTTCCCCCTTATACTGTCCCTCAAAAGAATGAAAAAACTCTCGTATATCAACACAGTCTTGGATCCAGCGTAGAATGTTCAGCGTGAGCTTGAAAGGAGCAATCTTTGCGATGCTTTCCCACGCAGGAAAACAGGCATGGATGTTACCAGCAACAAAGGTATTAGGATCCCTGAAGGCAAGCATAGAGGCGTCCGCTCGGGTATGGCCGCTAATAACATCTAGGACAAACTGAGGGGAAATGAGGAGGTTTTCTACTGTCATCCCCTGAGCCACCTCGAGAGGAGAGCCATCAAATCGAACCCAACGTATTGACGGTCTGGCCTCATTTGTAGGGTTGAAATCGGCAGTAAATTCCCATGCTGGGGTGGCTGGAGAGACACCCTTAAAACGTTTGAAAGGGGGCTAAAAGGAAAGGAGATGGAAAAATTATAAGAGGAGGTGGCTCTGGGGATGACAGCTCTGGCCTCAAAAACTGAGAAAGGAGATTGACTCCCTTTCAAAACTGCCATCCAAGAGCGGGAGGGAGAGGAAAAAATAACAAATAAAGTCTGATAACAAAATGTACTTTAATGCCTAACACAAGCAAGCTAAAGTAATACAAGGCAAGCCAGGAAAACTACTGAATACTAGCGCGGCCACGCAGAGCCCTAGAAGAAGGGGAAAAGCGACCCCTACCGGCACGCTGGATAGACATACGGCGAAAGCACCTAAAGGAAGTGTGGCCTGGAATACCACAGAAATCGCATATAATAGCACTGGATCTGAGAAGCCTCCTGGAAGAGCGACCTGGAGGAAACTGAGAGCTAGTACGATCCCCACGAAGAGACTTATCTACTTTGGAGAAACGATCGAGCACCTGAGTGTACTCTTTCTCTGCAAAGAGGGCGAGGAAGTACGCTCGGAACTGTTTAGGATCCTTATCCAGATAGCCACGCATCGTCTGAGAAGCCATGGAGAGGAAGGAGGCCTTGGGATGACTATTCTGCTTTGCATCACTCGCCAAAGACTCAACCATAGAAAGGGCGGTATATTTATCGAAATCCACCATATTCCGCAAGGCGTACGCGGAAAGGCGCTCCAACTGCACATCAATGTCAGTACCTTTCTGCATACTCTCTAACTGCTCGATACGCTGGCGAAGGAGCCGCACAGGGTCAGGCTAGGAGACAAATAATTTAAATAAGTAACAGCAACTATAATAACATCGGCCATGAGGTGAGAAATAATGCCGGGAAAACTCGAGCAAAGCATGCTACACGGAATAAAATTTAAATAAATGTAACAACAACCATAATAACATCGGCCATGAAGTAATAAAAAATGACAAAATCTAACAACGCAAAACATGCTACGCAGAATGAATTTCAATAAATGTAGCAAAGGATAAGAACGGCCAAGCCAAAGCCTTCTCATGCCGGGAAAACTCGAGCAAAAACGTGCTACACAAAATGAATTCTAATAAATGTAGCAACAAATAACATCGGCCATGAGGTAAAAGAAAATGCCAAAACCTTCTAATACCGGGAAAAAACTCGAGCAGAACGTGCTACAGAATGAATTTTAATAAATGTAGCAACGGATAACACCGGCCATGAGGTAACAAAATAGCCAAAACCTTCTCATGCCGGGAAAACTCGAGCAAAACGTGCTACGCAAAATGAATTTAATAATTGTAGCAGCAGATAACATCGACCATGAGGTAACAAAAAAAAAGGCAAAACCTTCTCATGCCGGGAAAACAAGAATGAAATTTATAAATGTAGCAAAGACTAACATGGGCACGAGGGAGGACAAAATGCCAAAACCGACAGCTACGTGCGACCGAAAAGAGACGGAAAAGGAACAGATGAATGGACATTACATTACATCTTGCACCAGGCAGCCGGACCTGGGTCCACTACAATGTCTCTAACAACGTTGGCTTCAGGAGTGCGAGGAACTTGAGGTTGGGCCTCAGTAGCAGGTTCAGCCATATTGAGGTCAAGAAGCTTCTATCGAAATGGTAATGAATTCATGAAGGCGATACCTCTTATACTTGCTTGGGTAAGACCGCTGTAAATAGTAAATATTATGGCAAAAGTAAAAATACTTGACAGGCCTCAGACTGTATTTCCCGCGCAATTTGACATAATTTACACGTCATGTATGGGTC
>NC_090895.1:47168724-47173724 GCF_036669925.1 Montipora capricornis | reverse complement strand
GCACGTGATTACCTTGTGTCGACTGAATGAACGTTAATCGTTTGTCGTTTTCAGAGTAAAACAACGTACTTTTTAGCCAAGAAACTTCCGTCGTTGGTTTTTTAATTTTGTTGTAATATTTAACTGAATATTTAGATCTCATCTTTCGGGTCAGGAAGCCTTCTTTGTCGGGTTCCTGAGAAACGTATCTATTTTGACTTCAGGGTGAACTATTTACACAATCGAGAGGTTGAGTGGCCATGTAAATTGAAAATCTAAACAGGTATGAGATACAAAAACAGACTTGCGAATTATCGCAAATCACAATGCTGACAAGCACAAAAGCAGAAGAAATGGTTAAGTAAATATGAAGTTTGTCACTATCTGAATGTTTTTGGGTTAGAGCAAAAGGATATTTGTCACGCAAATGTAATTTCATGACACTCAAAATTCGCAAAAAGCGTTTGTTTCACGTAAACAATCTTCGCACTAGTAAGTCGTAGCAATAAATTGGATTAACCACGAAGTTAAAGAAATATTGTTGGCTTCCCAAATAAATTTCATCTTACACTACAATGACAAAATCATTTGTCAGAGAAATAAAATTCCACATTCTCACCGCGATGCCCGCGAAATTTTTCTTCTTTCAAATACATTGTATTAGCAAAAATATTATTTCTCTTGTTATATCTCGTCAAAGGACTTTTTCGCCAAATGGCAGATCTTGAACGATGTTTAGGCTGGTAATGAAAGTTAGAAAATAGTCTAGCTTTTTGCGATCGATTCTTGTTCTTGCGCCTCTTTCTCCTCTCAAGGGCATTTGAGTTCCACGGCCACACTGGAGCTGATGCAAATTCGCGTCAGAATAGCAATACCGGGTGAGGCAGTTGACAGTATCCAAGGCCTTGTTTCCCAGCTTTCTGCACCGTAATAAGCCTCCCCAATAGCTTAAAGAAGAGCTCTCCCTGACGATGTAATCGTTGGCTCTTTCCCCAGCCTATAGACCAAATGAATAAATGGCAGCCAAAAAAATATTCTTTTGTTTATGTGCTAATTAGTCTCACTAGCCTCGTTTGTATGGACAAAATACAAAGAATTGTTGCTTGAGAGCGAGGCTAGTGAGTCTCATTAGCACATAAACAAACGAATACATTTTTGGCCGCCATTAGCCTGTGTAGCAAGCGTTTCCGTGCTGTTTTGGAGCAAAGGCCGCGCGAAAAATGGCCCCCTCCCCCCTCTTTCATTTTTTGCCTCTCGTTTCATTTCTCGCGCAGCCAAAACCGAGAATCTCGTTCCTCGGTCTTTCTTTGCTCCGAAACAGCACGGAAACGCTTGCTACGCAGGCTAGGCCGCCATTTATGCATTCGGTCAATGAGCCTATTGTCTAGTGCTTTTGAGGATAAGAGTGCTTGCCTGATCTCGACGGCATTTTCAGGCGACACAATCTTCAGCAGCACTGCAACAGCATCAGCAATGTGGCTAATGTAACGCTGCCTCGTGCGATTGTAGGCACTACACCAGTCAAGCCAATTGTTTTGTTGGAGGCTGCTGTAGTAAACTAGCATTTTGCACGACACACAAGATGGCGGGTTTCAACCACTTTATTACCAAGGCATCATGGGTAAAGCCGCACCCAAATACTAATATATTACACAGCTTTTTCCCACAAATGGGATAGAAACACAAAAGTACTGCGACATAAACAGGAATCTCAGCTACAAATTAAGTCGGTCCACCGGTTTCCTGATTCTAGACGATCACCTCAAAACAACTGGCGATGACATGCTTTCAGGCTCTTGGTCAAAACCAAGGGGGAAAGGGGGCAAATTGGACTATCTAAGAAGGCTGAAAGATAGAAGAAATGTGGCATAGGGGGTGGAAATGGTCAATGTGTCAACAATTTTGTAGCTAATTGTAGGTCCACAAACCTTTACCACCCTTCCCAGGATCCACTTCTTAATATTGCCATTAGCTTACGCCTTTCTTACTCGAACTGTGTCGTTTTCAGGAAATTGCCTCTCCCAATGATTTTTTAAACCCTTATATTCTTTCTTGCTTTCCTGTTTGGTCTCTATCGCTTGGGCGAATTTGAAATCAGAGAATAAGTTCATACTTACCAGCACAGGAATGAATTACTCTCATCTTGTTCTCAATATTGTCTTTTCAATAAACTTTAGCAGAACTCAAGTGGTTCCATACATAATTGTCACAGCTAGCCAGAGATGTACCAGCGAACTCCCTGGTTATTTATTCTTACTGCCTGTAGGGGTAGTGAAAATAAAAGATTTTCGAATTGTCCGCGTTTTAGTATTTCCGGTTACTGCTTAATTAAATTACTTTCTTCGCCTTCCAAGTCAGTCTGCAGAGAGATTCATTGCCTGACTAGTGAATTCCATGGTAAATTTCACGCAAAAAACCGATATCGTATGAATCACGAAGCAATGCGTGCGATATCGGCTTTTCAATCGAAATTTAATTTCGAATTCACCAGTTTGGCAATGAGTTTTTCTTAAACCGAATGAGTTTTAAAAGTAAACAAACACATCCTCAGCGAGCGAATGGAAAAGGAAAACAGCCATTTCAGAGTCAACTGTCAATAGCCAGCGAATAATTAGAAACCGTCGGGGAACTTTGTCAGTTCAACGCCAAAAAAGAGTGTTACTGATGTACTTTATTCCACTTTATCTCCGAAAACGAGATCATTCACATTTTGAGCGTTATTTTACTGAAACACGCCAGCTTGGCTTCGAACAAGAATCGGCAAAATACGACAATGCAAGCTAGAAATGATAAAATTCAAACAAGATCTGCTTCAATAAATTACCTGTAGGAGCTTCAAACAAACTTCTGAAAACACAAGCTAGTGATATTTCTCCTTAATTTTAGGAGAACATAAGGGCAAAATTTTCTTGTCACTGTCGAGGCACATCGAAAAACAGTTCGGAAAACGACTAAAAGACCATTTCTTGGCTTGCATTTTAGAGCAAAACAAACAAACAAATCAACTATTTTTTTATGTCTAAGAGAGTGCAGGTAATTGTTATTTAATTACAGTTGAGGATAAAAATTCGAGTTTCATTTCTGAACAAAGAAAAAAACGATTAAACCACTTTTTAAAAATACGCATCCACTTGAAATAACGCATCCGTAAAAATACCGAATGGTTTAGTGCCCAAGAAAAGAATTTGTGAAGTATTTTGAGCTATTACTGGTATTCTGTTTTGTCGTTGTCGTTCTCTTTCTTTCTTCTTTCGTTTCTGTTTTAGTCATAGGTCCTCCAGGCATCATGCAACCTTCTAAAGATATGCCAAAAATTGCAATACAGAGAAAAATGCAGCTCTAAACAAATTAAAAATAAACACTCAGCCTTAAGTTTATATTCCCCCGATGCTTGACTTGAATAACTGCGTAGCCACCAGTGTGGACCACAGCTATGATGATAGTATGTCACAATGGATGAAAACCAGCGAAAAATGCAGAGAGTAAATATTTTCCAAACTGTTTTCAACCTGAAAACGAAAAGCGTTGCTTGTTAAGAGCTTTAGTTGAGGTAGTATGGCCGTGTAGCCGCGTTGAGCCACAGAAAGCGCGTTTACGTGAATTAAACTGGGTTGAGCCTACGATCGAAAACCAGTACCTGGTCAGCAGTCAATTTCAAAAAGTCAGCTAAACTCGATGATCTCTAAACTTGAAACCGCGATTTGGTCACATGATACTGGTCAGCGGTACCTTGTTTTGACAGCTGTCAATTGACCATAACATGGATGTCTTATATCAAAGATGTCTGCTATAAACTAGCGTGATACTGGTCATATTGGCATATGTAGCAAAACAATCTTTTTTTCACGTAAAGTTATGTAATTTTCCGACGTTTCTCAAAACGCTCGAAGGTTTTTGACCCGATAAAACACGTGCTGCGAGTTTTTTGAACGGCTTCAAAAACATTCCACAAAGAGCGTGTCCCTCTAGACTCAAAACAATGGTTCAAATTGTGAGAGGTGAATATTAGCATACAAGAAAAACAAGCTATGCCTTATTAGTATTCTTTATATAAATAATACTAACGAGGAGTGTTTTATCAGGTATAAAGCTCATCCACGTGACGTTTTATCGGTGTTTTGATACTGTTAAGCTCATGAATTATTAACGCATTTTTTGAACTATCTTTGCAAGTGTTTACATTTTATAGTTGTTAAGATACGTAGGTGTCTATGTGCAAAAGATGGGTTAATTGCAACGTACCGATTTGCTGCACCCAAATGTGCAAAAACTGCCACCTCGGTATTTGACGTTTTGCGAGATTTGTCAAAAACTTCAACTGATGTCATCGATAATAGTTAACCAAAAGGTTTCTCCTGATAAAATATCACGTGATAAGACGGCCATCTTGGTGCCAAAACAAAAGAAAAATGTAGCATTCCCAAATGGCTTTGCTATTGTTCTTTTCACCAACATGGCCGACTGTGAGGACAAGTGCAATCAAAGAATAGACAGGTTTTATCGTAAAGAAAAGTGGAAAGTAAACTTTTGTTGAAAAAAAAAATTAAAAAAGTGCAATAATAATAATAATAATAATAATAATAATAATAATAATAATAATAATAATAATAATGATAGAGCGTTCTTCAATTGAATGTCGAAAGTAATTAGCGAATTGCTTTGGTTTTGCATTACTTCACCCAGTGATAGGTTCAAAGTTCTCACGCTACTTTTTCAACCAATCAGAAGTGAAAGAAAAACCAATCATGGCTCGTGAGTGCACATTTTCTCGCGCTTTCTGCCGGCTACGTCTAATTCCTTCGAGTTTTGATTGCTTTACTTGATTGTCTCCGTACTTTTTGATTGGCCAAAGTAATTAGTTTGGTTATGGTCTTACGACCCTCGATTGCAATTAAAGAATACACGGGTTTTATCGTAAAGAAAAGCGGAAAGTAAGCTTATGCTGAAATAATCATAATCATAATCATAATAATCATTATCATAATACAGACAGTCTTGTATGGTCCATTTCCACAGCTCAA
>NC_090895.1:47158724-47163724 GCF_036669925.1 Montipora capricornis | reverse complement strand
CCGACGGAAAAAGCATTTATGGACGAAATTAATCGAAACATTTAACTTGCTGTTGATTGCAATCCCAAGTGACATAGTTATGATGCACATCTTTAAGCCTGAAGTTGGTACAGCCGAGGAGGAGTTCTTGTCCTAAAATGGCTTTCGTGATCTTATACCAATTCTTGTGAAGAAGCACCAGGTATTTCTTGAAATATTGCTTGGAGATTTCAATGTTTTCTCTTTATTTAACTTAATATAAGCGGTACACAGCTTTTAGAGTATTAATTTGTCGTTTTCAGTTTCAGGATATCGACGATCTGAAACTTCTAGGTAGTAACACAGCGCTGGTTGAAACCTTGGAAATTCCTTTGTGTAAAATACTTCGGAAATGTTTAACAATTTGTGTGAAGGTTAGACTTAAATTAAGTGTTAATTTATAGACGTCTCATGTTGTTAATATTATAATAGTAATTATTATTATTGTTATTGTTGTTGTTGTTGTTGTTATTGTTATTATTATTATTTCATTGTTTTTGTTTTGGCCATAAAGAACGGTGAGACCTACGTGTACAGTACGACGGTGTCATGGATCCGGGCAAAAGTCTCGTTTGCTCACAGGCTCCCCAAGCTGAAAATACGTGGTGTATGCGACAGCTTGTGTATCTTGCTTTGCTCTTCTGCATGTGCTACAATAGGCCTTTTGCAACAAGTCATCACATGACCTTTTTTTCATAGACACAATGATTCTGCTTTTTTCCAGAAATAAAAAGAGCAGCTCAAAATATGCTACCATGCCGATTTTTGTAAGCATGTCGTTAAAACTGGTACCGTTACAGTTGAAAGAAATTACAAGGATTTGTATGGGAAAAGGACGCTTTGCCACCCAGTCACACTTCAATGATCTTTATACAAATCCTTGTATTTTTCTAACTTTTCAAACCGCTTTAAAATTATTCCTTCAAAAGTCTGAAAAGTTCCACCCTCGCATATTTATTCTCACTCATTTGACCCATTGTAAAAATAGGAATCTGAGCACTGTTTGAGACACATAATTCTGAAAAATTACACTGGAGGGCAACACCTTTTTGTTCGTACACAAAAGTATGGAATTTTTGAGTATTTAAATGGTCATATACACTCTTTACCTTAAGAGGTATTTCTCTGAAAATTTGTATTCTGGCTAAGACAAACATGATTTAATACTTCCATTTCTGGAATTTCTAAAGTCCGAGCTTTAAGTTCACCAACTTTCAGTCATGTGACCAGTATGTTGCAAATGGCCTACAACCAAAATTATTATTAATGATGATGATGATAATAATTATAATAATAATTTTTAAGGTTTCGTGGTTTATATTAGTTTTAAATGTTTGACCATTTCTAGCTGACATTATACTGTAATTATTACAAATAACTTACAAAAATAAGTACAAATAGATACTCTAATTTAAGAAAGACAATGAAATTACATATGTGTCTTTCTCTTTGGTCTTAGCATACTAATTAATAGAAATCTATAAAAACTAAAAGGTTTCGTACTATACTAGAGCAGCTAGTAAGCAGAGGTATATACAATATATCGATTGAGAAAGTCCGGCAAGTCCTCTTTCAATTTCAAAATCAGTCACATGAATGTTCGTTGCTAGTTTTCTGTTACCCCTAGAGCCTCTCAGGCATAAAAGTGCCCCCCTCAGTAGAGCAAACCACAGGCTCCCCAAGCTGAAAATACGTGGTGTATGCGACAGTTTGTGTATATAGAGAATTGTATGGGAAAATCACCGATCGTAAAAAAATTGTGTAAATAACTATCTCATTTGAAATAAAGTTTTCCTACCTCAAATGTGTGACCAACTTGTCTCTTTTGCCGAGTTTTCGAGCCATTCTGACGCCGTTTAGTGAAGTCATCCGGAAGGCCGTTACTGAAATAATAGGAAGGCCGGTAACTCCATCCATCGCCGGCCAGACCTCGCTCCACAAATCGTTTTCTCCTCAACAGGAAAAGTCCCGAATCGCAATAAAAACAACAGTTCCATAAAGCCCAATAACTTTCCGTCCAAATACGTGTGTTTCGGCGGCCAAAAGACTCGTGGCGAACGAAAACTTTGCCTTAAAATTCACCTCTTCGGATTTCCTCAGAGGCTTGTGACCGGGCAGTCAACAACGGAAACTCGCAAGATGGTATCAGCCTCAACTCTGATTGGTTCATTTGAATTTGACCGCGCGCTGGCAACACGACCGTTGTTGACTTGTGACCAGGCAGTCAACAACGGTCGTGTTGCCAGCGCGCGGTCACATTCAAATGGTCAACACGACCACGACCGTTGTTGACTGCCTGGTCACAAGTCAACAACGGTCGTGTTGCCAGCGCGCGGTCAAATTCAAATGAACCAATCAGAGTTGAGGCTGATACCATCTTGCGAGTTTCCGTTGTTGACTGCCCGGTCACAAGCCTCTGAGGAAAGCCGAAGAGGTGAATTTTAAGGCAAAGTTTTCGTTCGCCACGAGTCTTTTGGCCGCCGAAACACACGTATTTGGACGGAAAGTTATTGGGCTTTATGGAACTGTTGTTTTTATTGCGATTCGGGACTTTTCCTGTTGAGGAGAAAACGATTTGTGGAGCGAGGTCTGGCCGGCGATGGATGGAGTTACCGGCCTTCCTATTATTTCAGTAACGGCCTTCCGGATGACTTCACTAAACGGCGTCAGAATGGCTCGAAAACTCGGCAAAAGAGACAAGTTGGTCACACATTTGAGGTAGGAAAACTTTATTTCAAATGAGATAGTTATTTACACAATTTTTTTACGATCGGTGATTTTCCCATACAATTCTCTATATACACAAACTGTCGCATACACCACGTATTTTCAGCTTGGGGAGCCTGTGGTTTGCTCTACTGAGGGGGGCACTTTTATGCCTGAGAGGCTCTAGGGGTAACAGAAAACTAGCAACGAACATTCATGTGACTGATTTTGAAATTGAAAGAGGACTTGCCGGACTTTCTCAATCGATATATTGTATATACCTCTGCTTACTAGCTGCTCTAGTATAGTACGAAACCTTTTAGTTTTTATAGATTTCTATTAATTAGTATGCTAAGACCAAAGAGAAAGACACATATGTAATTTCATTGTCTTTCTTAAATTAGAGTATCTATTTGTACTTATTTTTGTAAGTTATTTGTAATAATTACAGTATAATGTCAGCTAGAAATGGTCAAACATTTAAAACTAATATAAACCACGAAACCTTAAAAATTATTATTATAATTATTATCATCATCATCATTAATAATAATTTTGGTTGTAGGCCATTTGCAACATACTGGTCACATGACTGAAAGTTGGTGAACTTAAAGCTCGGACTTTAGAAATTCCAGAAATGGAAGTATTAAATCATGTTTGTCTTAGCCAGAATACAAATTTTCAGAGAAATACCTCTTAAGGTAAAGAGTGTATATGACCATTTAAATACTCAAAAATTCCATACTTTTGTGTACGAACAAAAAGGTGTTGCCCTCCAGTGTAATTTTTCAGAATTATGTGTCTCAAACAGTGCTCAGATTCCTATTTTTACAATGGGTCAAATGAGTGAGAATAAATATGCGAGGGTGGAACTTTTCAGACTTTTGAAGGAATAATTTTAAAGCGGTTTGAAAAGTTAGAAAAATACAAGGATTTGTATAAAGATCATTGAAGTGTGACTGGGTGGCAAAGCGTCCTTTTCCCATACAAATCCTTGTAATTTCTTTCAACTGTAACGGTACCAGTTTTAACGACATGCTTACAAAAATCGGCATGGTAGCATATTTTGAGCTGCTCTTTTTATTTCTGGAAAAAAGCAGAATCATTGTGTCTATGAAAAAAAGGTCATGTGATGACTTGTTGCAAAAGGCCTATTGTAGCACATGCAGAAGAGCAAAGCAAGATGCCCACTAATGGTGTCATTTAGGAATTGTGGGAATATAGACCACTTTCATAATTAATGGTGACCTCCTTTACATTCTTTTGTGTATATGTTAATTGGACCTACTGCCCTCATTTGGAAAAAAAATATTCATTTGAAATTTGCTCATCGTAGTGAGGCTAGAAAGGCTTATTAGCATTAACACAAAAGAATATACAATCATGTACACTGTATTATTTGGCCACCATTATGAAAGAGGTCAATGCATGTATGGATGATTTGTGATTTTAGGTTTCTTGGCTGCTGTCTTTGTGAGGCTGGCTACTCACTTGATTTCACGTGTGGGCCTCAAGCTTGATCTGTGTGATTTATTGTGTGACTAATTAGAACTAAATTCAACACCCATGTCAAATGTTTCATATGATGCATCCAGAATAAATTGCCATTTAATGAAATTCAGTGATCATCCTCAGTCAAAACCTACAATAATTTATTTGATTAAAAAAAAGGCAGCTTGAATACGCTTTCCTTGATTATTACCAGTGGTTAACTGGAATACTGCTTCTGCATCTACAACTACTCCTAGCACTGTACTTCTAGTACTACTGCCGAGTACTGCTAATGCTACTGCTAGTAGTCTACTACTACTGCTACTTTTTGCTGCTGCTGCTGCTGCTGCTGCTGCTGCTACTACTACTACTACTACTACTACTACTACTACTACGAGGGTAATCAAGAGGATGAGTGCAATTACATGTAGATTAAAAGGAGTTGAAATAATTATTGTTTAATTTTAAGTTTGCAGAGAGTTTTGTTGCACTATACATTACATGTACATGCAGATGCTGCAAAAGCCAATTAAAGGACATCAGCAGCATCATTAGGTAATTAAGAAAGCCACCTTTTTATCAGAAAAAGGTGAAACAAATTTGTGTGACTCTTTCAGTGGCAGTACAACTACTGTCGTTTATTCTATGTTTTTGTATGCTAAAAGTACAACATACTAACACGTGCCTTTAATCCTGTTTAGGAAAAAAAACCTTAACATCAAGAGGAAGGGGACAGAAATCTCCGCTGTGTTCAAAGGAAAGTCATGGGTATGACCATTGCTTTT
>NC_090895.1:47148724-47151224 GCF_036669925.1 Montipora capricornis | reverse complement strand
ACTAGTTTTCTTTGTGGCATTAAACCACCCCACCACTTGACGAGTTCAGCACATGATTTGTTTCATATATCATTACATTCATTGGTTCATTCATCTCGGGAACACTTGAACCCACAAATGACCAACAACCAACATCAGTTGCTTCATTAAGCTCAGTTGGTTACAGCGTCGCACGGGAATTTTGAGGTCATGGTTCAAACCCTGTTGAAGTCTTGTGTTTTTCAGACTTCTCTACGCAATTGCAAAAATTTCATTCATAACTGCGAGGATCATTATAGCTCCACTTGATTTCATATCCGCAATTCAAAACATGGTTCATTTCATACATGTATAGCATTTCATTCATAGAACTAAAACTGTTGGCGACCTTACAAGTAACTTTTTGGTATTGAAGAACTGCAATGGAAAACTAGTCTGTCTAAGTTACCAAGCTTGAACACACAATTGGACACTATCCGCACAAAACTTTTTGTTTAATTTGAACATACTTTACATGCATACATGTTAAGTGCAACACTATAAAAATATGTGTTAATCGTTCCCATAACCTCACACCATATAAATTAGTTAGGTTAAAGATTCTTTTTGTCACTTGAAAGTGATGTCATGACAGTTTGGGTGACAGTGAAACGTTGGGTAACACTTATTTTGCTAATTTTTATTCTTACATGTAAAATTAATACTTCTGTTAGTATCTTAACCCTCTTGGATAAATCTTGATTTGTTGGGAGGATATAACATTGCTATTTCCAATTAGTTTTAGGGAATTTGAAACCCATTTCAGCAATATTGTTCTTAGCCAATAAATATATTGTTAGCAGTTTCCCTATGCTTTGTTTCACATAGGATTCACAGAAAGGCAGAATTGTTATTATTTAATATTTATATTCCCTGTTTAACAATATAAGTCAAAAAATTACTCGATTCTGATTGTCTGAGAGCAGTGCAGTTCAAGTGTAACGCAGTGCAAAAAAAGTGTAATACCAGTGTAAATTACACATCGAAATTCTGGATTATGATTGACTAATAAACAATACGCTTTGGTCAGCACCAATGAAATGTTTTGTTTTCAAATTAAGGGCGTGCCTTGGATGGCGCAATTTTTCCCTGATTGCGTGATATGCGTGCGTTTGTTCTACTTAATCATCTCTATTTTTTTCATGTATATTATTAATAAGTAATCACATGAGTTTTCTTGTGCAATTTGGAATAAATAATCACAAGTAAATTTTTTCAAAGACTACAAATTGCACTAGCCCTACAGCCTCGTGAAATTTGGTCGTCTTTGAAAAAATTTACTTGTGATTATTTGTTCCAAATTGCACTGGAAATCACGACATGTGATTACCTAATACTAACTAACAAGTCTTGAAGTTGATAGAGGGGTCTTCAATTGACCAGTAGTATCACGGTTGGACTGGATCAAGCATCAAATAGAGGCTGATGCAAAGGAAAATAATTTGCATTCCTCCACATTAGCCTCTATTTGATGCTGATTCCTGTCCATCTGTGAGAATATGAAACTTGTCTATTAATTTTATTGTAATGTTGCCAAACCAACAAGACCAAAGTAATTACACACCGGAGTATTTTCTGAATGAAATACTGTACCTTTCAATTAACCATAAACTGGAGTAATATATCCTAGTCAGAATGTAACCAATCCAATGCAGCTGCTGCTGCCAAGTATGGGAAACCTACATGTAGAGTGACTAAGTTGCAATAAAATGATTGGTCTTAGCTTTGCATCTGACTGGTTGAAATATTCATGCAAGTTTTTTTTAATCCAATAATAGATCAAACTTTAAACACTAGTCATGTCTATAATTACTCTCAACAAAATTATAATCAACTGGGAAGCCCTACAAAAATGTTTATGAATTAAATATTTTCCAGTGCTAATTAGTTAATTTTTTTAATGGTACACCTGCCTTTTGTACATTTAGGAAGTGTCAGACTATGAAAGTCAAAGATGAAAGAAAATAAAAGAAAAATAGTTGGAGTAGTTGAAGACACGTTTTGTAAGTACAATGTACACACATCTTGACAATTAAGATACTTTGCCAATTTCATTTTGCAATAGCCTTTACACAGCATAAGGACAGTTGATGGAGCATCATAAGCGCTTTGACAAACAGGAAATGTTTGCCATTTACACAACATCAAACAAATTGTTTGGTGACCAAACATGCCCTTGAAGTGAGTGGCCAAACGGTTGACATGATTGATCTAACTCAGATCACACTCCTCACAAATACGTAAAAAAACATGTCGTGGATACAAGCGGCTGAGCAAGCGTGGTACGCATGCATGCGCCAAACAAAAGTTGGCCCATCAAGCATGACAACAAAAGAAATGCTTTATGTTTTTTGATCGAATATTTGATGGCCTTCAATATTTATCAAACACGATCAAAGAGCACCAAACAAGGTGGCCGAATGGTAAAATGGTTGGTCACCAAACAATATTTGATGTTGTTTAAATGCCAAACATTTCCCGT
>NC_090895.1:47138724-47141224 GCF_036669925.1 Montipora capricornis | reverse complement strand
GAGAGTGGTCGCAGTGAGAGCTTCGACTGTAACTGAACATGGCAGAAGTTTCTTCTGAAACATGTATTATAAACTTACTTATTATCTGTTTATGGTTAGAAATGCATTTTTATCGGTGAATGATGACCTCAATTATTAACATGTACTTTATTCGTATTTGAAGGATTGATAGAATTGTATATTTGATAAACTGCCGTGCGGAGAGACGAAATTTCTCTTCAAGTGTCGAAAAATATTTCACTCGTTCGCTGCGCTCACTCGTGAAATATTTTTCAACACGAGAAGAGAAATTTCGTATATCCAAGCGGCCATGTAATAATCTATTTATAAACACCAATGAAATACTAAATCATTTCAAGGCATCAAAAGGCACGATTTTCATATGTAACCGTAGCAACAGTGATATTTTCACGTGTGAAAATAACAAGTTATCTTCACTTGTGAAGATATCATGTTTTTGCGCGAAAGCCCATTTGGTATTTCATTGGTGTTTATATAATAAATCTATTTACTGTAACTAGCCTTGATGTTGTAAAAAATCTGCTGCCATTAAAAGTCAAGCCAATGGAGGTATCCTTGTCAAATGTTTCTTGGGATTTTTTTTAAACCAGGTTTTTGCGTGGTCACTTAAGTCTTCATTTTTAATTATAATATGCAATATTTTTTAACAAGGTCAAACCAGTTCCCCTTTTTCAATTTACAAGGTTTTTACAGGGTCAAACCAGTCTCTCTTTTTCAATTTACAAGGTTTTTACAGGGTCAAACCAGTCCCAGTTTTTCGATTTACAAGGCTTTTACAGGTTCAAACCACTGTCTGTTTCATCGATTCACAGCATGTTTACAGTGTAGTGGAAATATTTGCAGGGAGTTTACAGGTTGGAATAAGTCTGGTGTATGCCATTTACATGGTATTTACAAGATTTTTGGGCAAGATTTCCGCACAGGTCCCTACTTCATTATGCATACACTCCTTTGTTTCAAGAAAACAATAGCGATAACAATAGACGTCCTTTGGGACTGTGGCGCTTTGTTCTTTCTTTTTAGAGTTTTTTTCTAAGTCTATATGGACTTAAAAAAAGCCGGGCGAACTTCTGTCTGAAACACGGAAAATCGAACAGTTTTTCCTGCAATTTCGGCACTTTTCCTGCATTTTTACCCATTTTTCAGTTTTAGAATAAGTGCAAGAAGTGGAGTTTCAAGCAATCGTTGTAATAGGGTTCAGATTCGCAAACATAACAAACAAACCAAATAAAAGTACTGTCATAAGAAATTTAATGGCTACCTGCTCTTTATATCGTGAAATTGTTCTTCCTGTCTGCTTAAAAATTCGCTGAGACACTGCAAAGTGTATATTTTCTTCCTTTCCTGTATTCAGGATCACGAACGGTGCATTTAGTGGGATTTTGCGATTTATCGCTCTTTGTAGAGATCGACAATATGCTCAATGATACTTCCAAGTAAATAACTTTGGCAGAGATCCATGGATGTTCCCGTACGAGGCATTCTTCGTTTCACTCCCTATCATGTCTTTTCAATGCCCTGCTGTGGGCTCGTTTGTCTGGGTCGACGAAGGTTAGGCAATGGTTAACTGTGAGATGATGTTAGCCCTTGTCTTGTAGGCAGTTGTAAACTTTCCGGCCACAGCTAGCTAGGGATAATATTTTTTCAAGGAAAGTTTATGGTCAGAAAATTAATATGTGTTCTGGCTGATTGCAGTTTTTTCTTGAGCATCGCGAAACACATCCATCTCCCGATGCGGCACTTTGTCTTTGCCAACTGACTGCGTTTTCACACAGGTTTTGGACACGGAAGACGAAAGTAAATTGTTTTCTTTGCACCACTCTATGCTCAACTCTGGAAAGGCCATAAAGCAGGGACAATTTCCAAATGATCAAATCTCCCATTGCTGTGACGCTTTTACTTCGGTAGCCATCTTGATTATTACGAAGACACAAGTTTGCTTCAAAACAAGGGAAACATGAAACGATTTTAATTGCAATGAACCCGTGCATGAAAGTTTCCCGTGAAAGATGCACCAATCAGACTTTAAGCGTGCTATGTTCTTCCACGCAGTGTACTGATAAGTGTGCCGCACGCACGGGGCATGAAGGAAAAGCAGGTCACAGTTCACAGCAATACTGGAAAACCTAAAACTATCACAAGGACTAACCTTAAGCCTAAACAGTGCCTTTAGTCGCAATTAAGGTTACCGTTACCTTTATTAAAGGGATGGGTTGTTTCAAGAGTAGTAAAACAGGGATCTCTTAACGGTAACCTAAAGTGTAAGTTCGATTGTAGGTGCTCGGCGCGGCACGTGTATATAATTACGTATCATTGTTATGTAAATAGTCAGCCAGAATTCAAATAAATATCATTTTCAAGGTGTGAATTAGCAACTTGACACGTTAGCTCAGTGGTAAAGAACAGAGACAAGTAATCCAGAGGTTTACAGTGGGTTGGTGTTCAAGGCAAGCTGCGAGTGACATATCATAGGATAAAA
>NC_090895.1:47131224-47133724 GCF_036669925.1 Montipora capricornis | reverse complement strand
TAATGAGGCTGTACATGTATGTATGAATCCAGCCAATAATTTGTTAAGGGCAGCTTACTAATGCATGTCATCACGACAATGAAATAAACTAGCAATCCACAGCTATCCATTTTTTCTTTGATTTGATTGGTCTGAGTAGTTCACGGACTACTTTTGGGACAACTGGGATTAATTTTACTGCTCTTGTCTAAGTAGAATCGAGCACAACGACGATCTGGGAATGCTAAGAACAAAACAGCAATTAAAAATAAAATGGTATTAATTGCATTGTTCTTCTTTAATTTGAATTTAGTACTTATTTCTAATTTTGTTTTCACTTTTAGAGGTCTCAGTGAAAATGAAATAACTCAACTCCCAGAAAGCGCTTTCTCAGGACTCAGAAGTCTATCTTACCTGTAAGTTAATTGCCACTCCACAAATAACTGTGTAACTTTGTTACGAAGTGCACACAGCTGAGCTAAATAAAGTCTTTACAGCAATTAACCCTTTCAGGTCAAACATTGAAGTGCATTTAAGCCTTTGTCTTCTAAGATTAATACTAAATGTTGTTCCAGTCTGTCATTTATTTGAGCTTAGCCAGGCCCCCATTTTCTAATGAAGGAGCAAACAAAAAAATCATATTGATTGCCACTGAAGCACATTACTTTGCGAGTTATTGAAATGACAATATCTCCAACAAAGTGCTAATTATATAACATTAAGTTAAAATTTGAATTGTTTCCGGGAATTTCCAAGGTTAAAACATATTTAAAGCCGACGTTTCTATCAGTTTTACTGGTCTTTTTCAGGTTGTTTAAAAAATGCTCTCAATATGGCATATCGTTTTTATTCGTTCAGCTTGGTGACCGCACATGACGTATTATGAGCATTACACGACGCGTAAATGATGTCAAATAGCGCGGGAAATGAAGGAAAACGACTGTAGTAGACAGTATCCTATTTACACAGATCTTACCCTCACTCCTATTGAGGTATGGAAGTCTGGCAGCCACCTTCAGATGATGAAATACAGAACAATTAATACATAAAACCAGGGCGGGAGGGGAGGGAAAATCCAAAGGTGACCAGCAGAGGGATGGAGTGCAGATAAGCAAACGATGAAACGGACAGCAGACGCCAAACAGGAGTTACTCGCCGCTTCTATCGAAATTGTAATAAATTCATAAAGGTGATACCTCTTATACTCGCTTGGGTAAGACCGCTGTAAAATAGTATCCTATTTACATCGATCTTACCCACACTCCTATTGAGGTATGGAAGTCTGGCGGCCACAGAAAGCAATGGCATGTAGAATGCAAGACAGTGCGGGGGACTGCGAGGAACCCAATCTCAAAAGAAATCCCAAAACAGAATAAAACAGAACCCCAAAACTAAAGACGACGCAACAATAACAATACACTTTATTTATACGACATCGAAATCATGGTACCACAAAGACATACAGAGCTATAGAAGAAAATAATGTACCAAGCATAGTGATTTGCCTAAAATCAAGGCAAGACGAAACGAAGCAAATAAGTATATGCTAATAAAACAATCAGAAGTGTGCATTAAGGCAATAATAAAGGCATGGATAGGTAAATAGTTAATGCTGACAGTATGCTTCCGTGTAGAGTTCACCTCTAGAGATAAGTAGTTAGGGTAGTGAAGTTTGAATAAACGCACATACTAGAAGCAGAAAGACTAAGGTGGAAGTGAACGCTTAGACGAAGACAAAGTCGGGGCAGGAAAAGCAGATACGAAATCCTTTAAAGCATTATAGTCCTCGTAAACGCGCGAAGCCTCTTGACATCGAGGAAGGGCAGAAGCAAGCAAATCAGCTGGAGCCCCCGCACGTCGGATGACATCAGCTAATTTAAGGTAGTACAGGGCCGTTTTAGAAGTTGACCAGCCAACATGGGACATAACATCTGCCAAAGGAGATCCAGAGAAGGCTAGAGTAAGGGCACAGCCAGAACGAAAACTCTGGAGAGTTTCCCCGCTGTCAATCTGGGCATCACGGAGATATTTTCTAAAGCGGGATTCAGCCGTGGAGCTTAAAAGGGGGGTATCAACAATATGGCCCTGATGGTTAGTGGAACGAAACAAATGAACACATGACAGGCTAATGCCAAGTTCTCGCGCAATCGCCACATAAGTTTCAATAGCTCTGATAGGGCAGAGGGTTGGATTAGGTGTCGACGCATTTCAAAAAGGTTAGACGCACCATCCCGTAAGGTCTTGCCCCAAACATAGTTAAACAGGAATCCATTGTCGTCCGGGAAACGAGCAAGCTCAAATGTCTTGACTTGCCCCAGATCACCACCTCTATCACCGGAAAAGAATAAAGCCTTGAAGAAAGCTTGATCTCTAGCAGTGATGAATATCTCAGCCAGTGAAAGGGACGGAAGGAGAAGACGCTTTTGAAAGTGTCGGGAAAGCAAAAGCAGCTTGTCAGGAAAAAGAGAAACAGCTTGCTTGGGGGTGATACGAGCCCGAAGTTGCTCCACTGTGACTTCTT
>NC_090895.1:47093724-47126224 GCF_036669925.1 Montipora capricornis | reverse complement strand
GCATATTGACTAAAACATAAATTGCGAATCTGATATACAGAATATTTGCAAAAAAAAGACTGTAATGGAAACTTTATTCATGTAATTTAATAAAAGGGAAGGATACCAGAGGTTATCCCTATCGAGGATATCCACCAGCAGCCGGATTTAAGTGACTGAGAGTCGATTTTGATGAGGGAAGAAAACCGGAAAACCCGGAGAAAAACCCTCTAAGTCCGATTGAGATCGACTGCATCTCAGCCCACCCACATGTGACCCGAGGCCATGGTTGAACCCGGGTCACAGAGGGGAGAGGCGCGGTTGATAGCCGCTAAACCACCGTTGACCATGCCAATGCTTCTGCATTGGGCACAATTAAGCAAATACGACATCTTATACCCCTTAATATATTAATTGATATATATGACAGCCTAGTTCAACCATATTATAATTACTGTATGGGGCAACTGTGGCAGCGGCCTCTAGAAAAACCTCAGAAGCTCCAAAATCGTGCGGCCCTTGTTTTTATATGTGCTAATTATGATTTTAGTGTCGATGAATTGTTCCGGCAATGGGTTTGGGTAAACTCAAATATCAAAGATTGGGATCAGCTGCTGTTATGATGTATGAATCTTTGCATGGGATGACACCTGAGTATCTGAGTTCGAGATTTGTGTTTCGAAACGACATAACATCATATCGATTTAGAAATACTGAAAAAAAATTGCCTCTTTCACCTGCACCAACTCTTATTAGAATAATTTCTCTTACAGTGGAGCAAGGTTGTGGAACGGCCTATCCAAAAACTTTCGTGCAGATACATCATTACATGATTTTAAACGTAACCTACGTCACCACAGTTTTAAATGGCTTGAAGAAATAAAACAACATTAAATCTTTTTTGCGACAAGCTTTCGACACACTTGTGATTAGTTTTACAATTTGAATTTAAACCTATTTATAAGAAAAATACAATGGATGAATTGATACATTATTCCCATACTTACAAAAACAAAGTAAATGGATTAGCTAAGATACTTAGATACTATCGTCAGGACAAAGCCGTTAAATTAAAAAAAAAAAGTTCGTTGTAATTTGCGGCAATAGTATCTAAGTATCTTACGTAATCCATTTAATTTGTTTTTGTAAGTATGCGAATAATGTATCAATTCAGCCATTGTATTTTTCTTATAAATAGGTTTAAATTCAAATTGTAAAACTCATCACAACTAAAGTTGAAATAAGTATGTCGAAACATGTCTTGCAAAAAAATAGGTTCAAATTCAAATTGTAACGCAGCATAAGCACAAGGAAATTTGCTACGCCTGGCCAATTAAAGCACTCGTTTCAGATTCTTCGCGTCTGAGCATTTGAGCAATGCTTATGTCGACCTTCGTTTTCACTAGCGTAAGCTACTTATGCTTGTGCTTGAGCTTGGGCTTGTGCTTGCATCGCTAGTAAAAACCACGCTTTACTGCGGAGGTGACGCGACTTTAATAGGGAGCTTAAGCAACGACAACGGCGACGGCAACGAGAACGTCATCTCAAAATATAAATTTGTGTTGTTGTAATCACTTTGTGACTATTTCAACGTTTTTAATATGACAAGGGTGTGGTAATTCCTCAAAGATGACACCAGTCGGAACGGCACTCCAGTTTAGGAGAGAAAATGAAAATTTATCCTCAAGTTCTGACGTTCTTCATAAAACCAAAAACTTGGCTATTTCACGTTGTTGTTTTGCTGACGACGGCAACGAAATGGACAAAGGTGAAAAACGCTCGTGCAGGGCGTGCAAAGCTATTGTTTTTACCCACTAAATATGCAAATTCGTGACGTTCTCGCTCCCTAATATGTCACGAATTACTTGCAGCATTAGTTAAGATATTAAGGAGCTTAAGCACCAAGGATGGCAACGAGAACGTTGTCGCAAACTATAAATTCACGTTATTGTAATCACTTCGCGACTATTTGAACCTTTTTAATATGACAAAGGTGTGGTAATTCCTGAAATATAACACTGGTCGGAACGGCACTTAATTTAGGGCAGCAAATGAAAATTTATCCTAAAGTGCTGACGTTCTTCATAAAACCTCAAATTTGGCTATTTCAAGTTGTTGTTTCGCTGACGACGGCAAAGAAATGCACAAAAGTGAAAAACGCACGTGCAGGGCGTACAAAGCTATTGTTTTTGCCCACTAAATATGCAAATTTGTGAGGTTCTCGTAGCCGTCGCTGTTGCCGTTGCTTATGCTCCGCATTCTAGGGACCTTAAGATCTAGGACGGCAACCTCAGCGAGAAAGCCACAAACAATAGACACTAATGATCAAAACAATGGCTCTACCTGTGCGATTTAAAGTTTTGTACATTTCTTTTCTTTCTCTGCCAATCTGGAACGTGAAATGACTAAATCTTAAGTTTTAAGAAAGACGAGAGCACACAAGGGCAAATCTTTGATTTTCCTTCTTAGTTTCAACACTGTTCCTCCCAATTCAGTTCCTGGATCCTGGATAGTTCGGATAGTTTGTGAAAGTAGAACAAACTGGAATAACCACGAAAAGCCGTTTAAAAAATAAACTAGCGATATGAAATGATGTTTTCGCGACCGTTCCCGTCTTAGATCTTAAGGTCCCTAACATCTCGGATAAGGAACCCCAGCTACGAAAAAAAAAGCACATTTATTTCCAATTTGTCATGAAACGTTAAAGAGATATATATCAGAGAAAGGCTGGAAAAGGTCTCGAAAAGGTAGCTAATCGACTAGCGGCTGAAAGTTTTGAAAACTCGAAGAAGATTAGTTTAAGTCAGCTTAGCCTGCTTGCAGGCTGTAGATGTTGTGTCGCCACGAAACACTATCAGACGCCATATTGGAAGAGCGGTAAGGGTGGTTAAAGAAGGTCTAGTGAATCAGGTTTTAGAGGGCAACGAGGCTTGGTCTCTAAAGCACAGGTTAGCTGACTTGCTTTTAAGATATCGTACAACAACACACAGTACCACAGGTACTGGAGGCAGTGTGCCCCAGTGGTTAGGGTGCTTGGGATCCGGATATCCCAGGTTCAAGACTCGTTCTAGCCACTCGTTGAATTTGATCCTGGTTGTCCCTGATTCGACTTCCTAGCTGCACTTGGATAGGTCTGGTTTGTTTGGCCCTAAAATGCGAGCGAACAAGAAGTCTTTTTACTCCGCTTGCCTAACTGTTTTTCGATGTGCCTCGACACTGACAAGAATTTTGCACTTATGTTCTAAACATGTAATCGCAATGAGTTCTCGTAAAAGTATAAGGAGAAATATCACCAGCTTGTGTTTTCAGAAGTTAGTTTAGAGCACGTGCAGGTAATTTGTTGGAGATCTTGTTTGAAGTTTATCTTTTCTAGCCGATTCTGGTTCTAAGCCAAGCTGGCGTGTTTCAGTGAAATACATCGAATTGTAAATGATCTCGTTTTCAGAGATAAAGTGGAATAAATAAATAAAGTACATCAATAAAATTCCTCGTTTGACCTTGAACCGACAAAGATGATCTGTCCTATCACGAGCTATAGCGTGATTCCTATTCGCTGGCGTTTGACAGTCGACTCTGAAATGCTTCTTTCCTTTTCCGTTCGCTTGCTGAGGATTTGCTTGTTTTCTATTAAAACTCTTGCGATTTAGGCCTGCGTGGAATTCACTAGTTAGGCAGCAAAGAAAATGTTATATAATTAAGCAATATCCGGGCAAACCAAAAGGCGGACAGTTCTAAAGAATTTTATTTTCACTAATCCTATAGCCAGTAAAAATAAACAAGCCGGGAGCTCTGCCTTTAGGCTTGGCTAAATTTATATATTAGATCTTTCCTATTGTTTTCCATAGAACTAGCAAATCCACTGTTATCCATTTTTTCTTTGATTTCATTGTTCTGAGTTGTTCACGGATTCCTTTTAGGACAACTGGGATTAATTTTCCTGCTCTTGCCTAAGTAGAATCGAGTACAACGACGATCAGCGAATGCTGAGAAGGAAACGGCAATTAAAACTAGAATGGCACTGATTTTATTGTTCTTGTTTAATTCAAATTTCGTACTCATTTCTAATTTTGTGTTCATTTCTAGATATCTTGATAAAAATAAAATAAGTCAACTCGCAGAAAACGTTTTCTCAGGACTCACGGGTCTGCGTTCGCTGTAAGTATATTGCCCTAAATACACTTTCAAAATATGACACGGCTTTGCGCCTCTCCACTCTACAAATAATTGTGCGAATTAGTTACAAAGTGACTCACACGGCTGAGTTAAATAAAGTATTTACAGTAATGAACCCTTTCAGGTCAAAAATTAAAGTTCATTTGAACCTTAGCCTTCTAAGGTAAACACTACATATTATTCTAGTCTGTCATTTTGGTTCTTTCTGTGGAACCTTTGATTTGATCTTAGCCAAGATCCCTTTTTCTAATGAAGAAGCACATAAGACAATCATAATAATTTCTACGGACAAACATGGATTTTCGACTCAAGGAAATGACAGTAGCAGTATTCACATTAGAGGACAGGAAACTCGTCAGGCGGGTAACCCGTCTGACGCGTTTCCCGTCCGAGTGTGAATTCGCGATGAAAAAGTTATTTGACTTACCGACATAAATTCACATTAGGACGAGTTTTTAGGACGCGTTAAGATGCCGAGGTACTGGTGCGAGATGTGCGTGGTTACCTAGCCAGCATTCTAATCGGCGCATTTTCTCCTAAAACTCGACCTGGAAACCCGTTTAAGTGTGAATCTGTGATGCATTTTGACGAGAATGCTAAGAACAAACCCGCAATTATAACTAAAATGGTATTCATTGCATTGTTCTTCTTTAATTTGAATTTAGTACTTATTTCTAATTTTATTTTCATTTCTAGATATCTCAGGGAGAATGAAATTACTCAACTCCCAGAGAGCGCTTTCTCAGGACTCACACGTCTATCTTATCTGTAAGTGAATTGCCTTAATACACTTTTAACTGAATATGACATAAATGACTGTTTAACTTTGTTACAAAGTGACTCACACAGCTAAGTTAAACAAAGTCTTTACAGCAATTAACCTAGGCTCGATATCCGCTGCTCACTCGAGTTCAGGTATCCTCCACGAGAAGAGACGGCTGGACGCGTGAGCGATAACTTCAGTCTGTTTGTGACGTAAAATCAGATATAATTTATGCGAAGTTAATATTTGCGAGGAAATAGCATTAGACATCCCAAAACACTGATTTTAACAAAGCAATAATTACATAACAATGCCAAAAAAACGTCCGTGCGAAGTTTCCAGATGATACGAGCTTGAGTTTGTGGTTGAATGATCAATGTCAGTTTAAATTCAACCGGCGAACAATCAACAAAATTTTCGACCGCTTCATCTCTCAGTCCACCTCATCGGCCCCTCTTCTAGCTGATCTGCCACCAATAAACTCAGCAGTAATTTTAATTGATCTTGAGAAATTTTACGTGCTCTTATATTAGCGAAGTCTGAGGAGAAAATGGCAATAGCAATGGATTTGAAAGCCGCTGACCGTGGCGCCAACTGGAAAATCAGTGAAGTTTCCGAACTCAGGCGGTAGAAAACGACACAATCCCCTTTCGCCAGCTTCTCGAACACTTTTCGTTGCGGAAATCTTGCATGTTTCCTACCTTAAAAGCACTGTAAACCTCGAACCGGCGGGGTCAAATAATACCTTCGCAGCCAAAAAATATATTTATGCGAGACCGATTTGTGCAGGCGAGTTTCTTGTTGGCGGAGATTAACAATGGCTCACCTCACGCGTCCAGCCGTGATTTCGGGAGTGAGCGCTGGCTCATTTCCCGAAACAGCGGCTGGTAATCCAGCGCTAGAATCTTGCTTGCTTGACCAATATTTGTTTACGTAGCACATTCCTAGCTCGTCACAGGTGTTACCGACCAAGCATGGCGTTGCTTCCTTGATTAAAAAAGAGGAGGAGTTGCTTAAAACTTCACAGGATCCGCAGCTCAGCTCAAGAGCGCTGTGTTGTGCTCTTGAACTGTGCTAGGTAAACAATTCACGAAAGCTGACCAATAAGGAAGAGGGTGGTAATTTGACAGCTTGATCTCTCGTAATGAAGTTTTGATTAATTAAAAGGTGCTGTTGTATTACGGACCTGTGAATCATTTGTACTCGAATATGTTCGGGACGCCTTCGCCTTCCAATTCTTAACTTGTCCACTGCCAGTTAATTGCGCCACCTTCTACGTGCCCATGGAATTCGTACTCACTTCTAATTTTGTGTTCATTTCTAGATATCTTGATAAAAATAAAATAAGTCAACTCGCAGAAAACGTTTTCTCAGGACTCTCGAGTCTGCGTTCGCTGTAAGTATATTGCCCTAAATACACTTTCAAAATATGACACGGCTTTGCCCCTCTCCACTCTACAAATAATTGTGCGACTTAGTTACAAAGTGACTCACACGGCTGAGTTAAATAAAGTCTTTACAGTATTGAACCCTTTCAGGTCAAAAATTAAAGTTCATTTGAACCTTTGCCTTCTAAGGTACACACTAAATGTTATTCCAGTCTGTCATTTTGGTTCTTTCTGTGGAACCTCTGATTTGATCTTAGCCAAGATCCCTTTTTCTAATGAAGAAGCACATAAGACAATCATAATAATTTCTACTGACAAACATGGATTTTCGACTCAAGGAAATGACAGTAGCAGTATTCACATTAGAGGACGGAAAACTCGTCAGGCGGGTAACCCGTCTGACTAGTTTGCCGTCGGAGTGTAAATTCGCGATGAAAAAGTTATTTGACTTACCGACATAAATTCACATTAGGACGAGTTTTTAGGACGCGTTAGGATGCCGAGGTACTGGTGCAAGATGTGCGTGGTTACCTAGCCAGCATTCTAATCGGCTCATTTTCTCCTAAAACTCGACCTGGAAACCCGTTTAAGTGTGAATCTGTGATGCATTTTGACGAGAATGCTAAGAACAAAACGGCAATTATAACTAAAATGGTATTCATTGCATTGTTCTTCTTTAATTTGAATTTAGTACTTATTTCTAATTTTATTTTCATTTCTAGATATCTCAGGGAGAATGAAATTACTCAACTCCCAGAGAGCGCTTTCTCAGGACTCACACGTCTATCTTATCTGTAAGTGAATTGCCTTAATACACTTTTAACTGAATATGACACAAATGACTGTGTAACTTTGTTACAAAGTGACTCACACAGCTGAGTTAAACAAAGTCTTTACGGCAATTAACCTAGGCTCGATATCCGCTGCTCACTCGAGTTCAGGTATCCTCCCCGAGAAGAGACGGCTGGACGCGTGAGCGATAACTTGTGTTTGTGACGTAAATTCAAATATAATTTGTGCGAACAAGTTAATATTTGCGGGGAAATAGCATTAGACATCCCAAAACACTGATTTTAACAAAGCAATAATTACATAACAATGCCTAAAACGTCCGTGCGAAGTTTCCAGATGATACGAGCTTGAGTTTGTGGTTAAATGATCAATATCAGTTTAAATTCAACTGGCGAATCATCAAAAAAATATTTGGCCGCTTCAGCTCTCGGTCTACCTCATCGGCCCCCTCGTTTTGCCACCAATAAACTCAGCAGTAATTTCAATTGATCTTGAGAAATTTTACTTGCTCTTATATTAGCGAAGTCTGAGGAGAAAATGGCAATAGCAATGGATTTGAAAGCCGCTGACCGTGGCGCCAACTGGAAAATCAGTGAAGTTTCCGAACTCAGGCGGTAGAAAACGACACAATCCCCTTTCGCCAGCTTCTCGAACACTTTACGTTGTCGAAATCTTGCATGTTTCCTACCTTAAAAGCACTGTAAACCTCGAACCGGCGGGGTCAAAGAATACCTTCGCAGCCAAAAAATATATTTATGCGAGACCGATTTGTGCAGGCGAGTTTTTGGTTGGCGGAGATTAACAATGGCTCACCTCACGCGTCCTGCCGTGATTTCGGGAGTGAGCGCTGGCTCATTTCCCGAAACAGCGGCTGGTAATCCAGCGCTAGAACCTTGCTTGCTTGACCAATATTTGTTTACGTAGCACATTCCTTGCTCGTCACAGGTGTGACCGACCAAGCATGGCGTTGCTTCCTTGATTAAAATAGAGGAGGAGTTGCTTAAAACTTCACAGGATCCGCAGCTCAGCTCAAGAGCGCTCTGTTGTGCTCTTGAACTGTGCTAGGTAAACAATTCACGAAAGCTGACCAATAAGAAAGAGGGTGGTAATTTGACAGCTTGGTCTCTCGTAATGAGGTTTTGATTGATTAAAAGGTGCTGTTGTCTTACGGACCTGTGAATCATTTGTACTCGAATATGTTCGGGACGCCTTCGCCTTCCAATTCTTAACTTATCCACTGCCAGTTAATTGCGCCACCTTCTACGTGCCCATGGAAATTCGTACTCATTTCTAATTTTGTGTTCATTTCTAGATATCTTGATAAAAATAAAATAAGTCAACTCGCAGAAAACGTTTTCTCAGGACTCTCGGGTCTGCGTTCGCTGTAAGTATATTGCCCTAAAAACACTTTCAAAATATGACACGGCTTTGCGCCTCTCCACTCTACAAATAATTGTGCAACTTAGTTACAAAGTGACTCACACGGCTGAGTTAAATAAAGTCTTTACAGTAATGAACCCTTTTAGGTCAAAAATTAAAGTTCATTTGAACCTTAGCCTTTTAAGGTAAACACTACATATTATTCTAGTCTGTCATTTTGGTTCTTTCTGTGGAACCTTTGATTTGATCTTAGCCAAGATCCCTTTTTCTAATGAAGAAGCACATAAGACAATCATAATAATTTCTACTGACAAACATGGATTTTCGACTCAAGGAAATGACAGTAGCAGTATTCACATTACAGGACGGGAAACTCGTCAGGCGGGTAACCCGTCTGACTAGTTTCCCGTCCGATTGTGAATTCGCGATGAAAAAGCTATTTGACTTACCGACATAAATTCACATTAGGACGAGTTTTTAGGACGCGTTAAGATGCCGAGGTACTGGTGCGAGATGTGCGTGGTTACCTAGCCAGCATTCTAATCGGCTCATTTTCTCCTAAAACTCGACCTGGAAACCCGTTTAAGTGTGAATCTGTGATGCATTTTGACGAGAATGCTAAGAACAAAACGGCAATTATAACTAAAATGGTATTCATTGCATTCTTCTTCTTTAAATTTGAATTTAGTACTTATTTCTAATTTTATTTTCATTTCTAGATATCTCAGGGAGAATGAAATTACTCAACTCCCAGAGAGCGCTTTCTCAGGACTCACACGTCTATCTTCTCTGTAAGTGAATTGCCTTAATACACTTTTAACTGAATATGACATAAATGACTGTGTAACTTTGTTACAAAGTGACTCACACAGCTGAGTTAAACAAAGTCTTTACGGCAATTAACCTAGGCTCGATATCCGCTGCTCACTCGAGTTCAGGTATCCTCCCCGAGAAGAGACGGCTGGACGCGTGAGCGATAACTTGTGTTTGTGACGTAAATTCAAATATAATTTATGCGAACAAGTTAATATTTGCGGGGAAATAGCATTAGACATCCCAAAACACTGATTTTAACAAAGCAATAATTACATAACAATGCCTAAAACGTCCGTGCGAAGTTTCCAGATGATACGAGCTTGAGTTTGTGGTTAAATGATCAATATCAGTTTAAATTCAACTGGCGAATCATCAAAAAAATATTTGGCCGCTTCAGCTCTCGGTCAACCTCATCGACCCCCTCGTTTTGCCACCAATAAACTCAGCAGTAATTTCAATTGATCTTGAGAAATTTTACTTGCTCTTATATTAGCGAAGTCTGAGGAGAAAATGGCAATAGCAATGGATTTGAAAGCCGCTGACCGTGGCGCCAACTGGAAAATCAGTGAAGTTTCCGAACTCAGGCGGTAGAAAACGACACAATCCCCTTTCGCCAGCTTCTCGAACACTTTTCGTTGTCGAAATCTTGCATGTTTCCTACCTTAAAAGCACTGTAAACCTCGAACCGGCGGGGTCAAAGAATACCTTCGCAGCCAAAAAATATATTTATGCGAGACCGATTTGTGCAGGCGAGTTTTTGGTTGGCGGAGATTAACAATGGCTCACCTCACGCGTCCTGCCGTGATTTCGGGAGTGAGCGCTGGCTCATTTCCCGAAACAGCGGCTGGTAATCCAGCGCTAGAACCTTGCTTGCTTGACCAATATTTGTTTACGTAGCACATTCCTAGCTCGTCACAGGTGTGACCGACCAAGCATGGCGTTGCTTCCTTGATTAAAATAGAGGAGGAGTTGCTTAAAACTTCACAGGATCCGCAGCTCAGCTCAAGAGCGCTCCGTTGTGCTCTTGAACTGTGCTAGGTAAACAATTCACGAAAGCTGACCAATAAGGAAGAGGGTGGTAATTTGACAGCTTGGTTTCTCGTAATGAGGTTTTGATTGATTAAAAGGTGCTGTTGTCTTACGGACCTGTGAATCATTTGTACTCGAATATGTTCGGGACGCCTTCGCCTTCCAATTCTTAACTTATCCACTGCCAGTTAATTGCGCCACCTTCTACGTGCCCATGGAAATTCGTACTCATTTCTAATTTTGTGTTCATTTCTAGATATCTTGATAAAAATAAAATAAGTCAACTCGCAGAAAACGTTTTCTCAGGACTCTCGGGTCTGCGTTTGCTGTAAGTATATTGCCCTAAATACACTTTCAAAATATGACACGGCTTTGCGCCTCTCCACTCTACAAATAATTGTGCGACTTAGTTACAAAGTGACTCACACGGCTGAGTTAAATAAAGTCTTTACAGTAATGAACCCTTTCAGGTCAAAAATTAAAGTTCATTTGAACCTTAGCCTTCTAAGGTAAACACTACATATTATTCTAGTCTGTCATTTTGGTTCTTTCTGTGGAACCTTTGATTTGATCTTAGCCAAGATCCCTTTTTCTAATGAAGAAGCACATAAGACAATCATAATAATTTCTACTGACAAACATGGATTTTCGACTCAAGGAAATGACAGTAGCAGTATTCACATTACAGGACGGGAAACTCGTCAGGCGGGTAACCCGTCTGACTAGTTTCCCGTCCGATTGTGAATTCGCGATGAAAAAGCTATTTGACTTACCGACATAAATTCACATTAGGACGAGTTTTTAGGACGCGTTAAGATGCCGAGGTACTGGTGCGAGATGTGCGTGGTTACCTAGCCAGCATTCTAATCGGCTCATTTTCTCCTAAAACTCGACCTGGAAACCCGTTTAAGCGTGAATCTGTGATGCATTTTGACGAGAATGCTAAGAACAAAACGGCAATTATAACTAAAATGGTATTCATTGCATTGTTCTTCTTTAAATTTGAATTTAGTACTTATTTCTAATTTTATTTTCATTTCTAGATATCTCAGGGAGAATGAAATTACTCAACTCCCAGAGAGCGCTTTCTCAGGACTCACACGTCTATCTTCTCTGTAAGTGAATTGCCTTAATACACTTTTAACTGAATATGACATAAATGACTGTGTAACTTTGTTACAAAGTGACTCACACAGCTGAGTTAAACAAAGTCTTTACGGCAATTAACCTAGGCTCGATATCCGCTGCTCACTCGAGTTCAGGTATCCTCCCCGAGAAGAGACGGCTGGACGCGTGAGCGATAACTTGTGTTTGTGACGTAAATTCAAATATAATTTGTGCGAACAAGTTAATATTTGCGGGGAAATAGCATTAGACATCCCAAAACACTGATTTTAACAAAGCAATAATTACATAACAATGCCTAAAACGTCCGTGCGAAGTTTCCAGATGATACGAGCTTGAGTTTGTGGTTAAATGATCAATATCAGTTTAAATTCAACTGGCGAATCATCAAAAAAATATTTGGCCGCTTCAGCTCTCGGTCTACCTCATCGGCCCCCTCGTTTTGCCACCAATAAACTCAGCAGTAATTTTAATTGATCTTGAGAAATTTTACGTGTTCCAACAGTATCGAAGTCTGAGGAGAAAATGGCAATAGCAATGGATTTGAAAGCCGCTGACCGTGGCGCCAACTGGAAAATCAGTGAAGTTTCCGAACTCAGGCGGTAGAAAACGACACAATCCCCTTTCGCCAGCTTCTCGAACACTTTTCGTTGTCGAAATCTTGCATGTTTCCTACCTTAAAAGCACTGTAAACCTCGAGCCGGCGGGGTCAAAGAATACCTTCGCAGCCAAAAAATATATTTATGCGAGACCGATTTGTGCAGGCGAGTTTTTGGTTGGCGGAGATTAACAATGGCTCACCTCACGCGTCCTGCCGTGATTTCGGGAGTGAGCGCTGGCTCATTTCCCGAAACAGCGGCTGGTAATCCAGCGCTAGAACCTTGCTTGCTTGACCAATATTTGTTTACGTAGCACATTCCTAGCTCGTCACAGGTGTGACCGACCAAGCATGGCGTTGCTTCCTTGATTAAAATAGAGGAGGAGTTGCTTAAAACTTCACAGGATCCGCAGCTCAGCTCAAGAGCGCTCTGTTGTGCTCTTGAACTGTGCTAGGTAAACAATTCACGAAAGCTGACCAATAAGGAAGAGGGTGGTAATTTGACAGCTTGGTTTCTCGTAATGAGGTTTTGATTGATTAAAAGGTGCTGTTGTCTTACGAACCTGTGAATCATTTGTACTCGAATATGTTCGGGACGCCTTCGCCTTCCAATTCTTAACTTATCCACTGCCAGTTAATTGCGCCACCTTCTACGTGCCCATGGAAATGCAATTGATCTTATATTTTAACGCCCTGAGTCGTTCACAGACTCCTTTTAGGACAATTGGAATTACTGCTCTTGTCTAAGGGTGCGTTGGATTGACAGTATTTCGGAATAGGAATACATGGAATAGAAGTTAGAAATCCTTCTTTTTTGCGGAGATTCACATTAATGTTGTCAAACATATGCTAAAATTCTATTTTAAACATAGCTCTATTATCCTTGTTGTTGCAAAACGCCACACATGGTGTTTTAAATCATCACTCCACGTATTCTTATTCCGGAATAAGGTCAATCGAACGCACCCTAAATAGAATCGAATACAACCGTGATTCGCAAATGCTGAGAACGAAACGGCAATTAAACTAAATTTAGATTGATTGCATTGTTCAGGGGTCCATGAGGACTAACGAGCCCTTTTCTAGGGAGGTTTGGGCACATTCTCCACAGGGAACATTTTTGAGTCTGAAGTTCTCTGAGATGCAATCTACTGTATTCTGGACGCTTAAATTTAGCAAATGCCTGGATGTAATGCTAAAGTATTAAATAAAATACAGGTGTGGTTGCGGTCAAAGGAGTAAGTAATACTTTATGATGCTAGCAGGGGCCGAAGCGATTGCGGCGAGAGCACAACCTCCCGCCAAAGGCGGCAACATTGTTTCCCTGAAAAATTATCAATTCCAGTTTGTTTGAGACGGATATTTACTGCATGCATTCTGGGAGATTTGGTCATTTTCGACTAAAAATGTAGGCTTCGAACGCAGGTTCTAAGAAGCTTTATAACAACAATTTCAACAAAGGTAATGCGTCCCATGGACAGACCAATCATACGAAAATTTTTCTCGTGCTGCCAAAGAAACAATGACTTGCGTGGGCTTTCTTATTTCCGTAAAGTTAAGTAGATCACTTCCTTGGACATGCAGTTGAAATACATTTCTACGTAAAGCAAAGACTAAATCTCTAAGTTTAATTGGCGTTGCTTGCTGAGTTAAGACACATGTACAGTTGCAGCCGCTGCATTGATTGCTTAAAGGCCCACCTTCGACCAACAGGCAATGCGTGCCACGGAACAATTTTGATATATGAAAATCCCGTCAAAACTGAAATTCACCCAATCAGATCGCTACAATAAGCAATGCGAATTTCCATTAAAAAAAAACCAAACAGTTGAAATGCCTGTCTGTTGAAGATGGGCCTTTAATAGCTTCTATGTTCATTTTGCTTTTTGAGTAAAACTCAAGTAGGCAGTTTGCAGAACCGAAAAACCTGGATTCTGTATCACAGTGCGGCTAAAAGCTAAATAGATCTAAAATTGCTTATATTATAATTTGCGTAGAAATTTTCTTACAATCAGGAAGGCGATATAATGTCACTACAGTTACTACTCACTCGGTTTAATTTACAAGTGTCAATGGGATCGTTCTTTTGGCAATTAATGCTCCTTTACAAAAGCCTACCTACACTGGTACAACTGTTTGTAAGACACCCTGTAGAACAGACATTCGTATCCAGCCTACCTGGTCTTTTTGCGAAATTAAATGCGACGCCTGTAACCGGTTCGAAGCCAGTTTGTAAGGGCCGTTGACTCGAACGACGTTCGATAAATTTTCTTATTAACAATGTTTAGTAAAGACAATATATTTAAGTAACAAAGCTCGAAGTACCATCCAACACACGTTTACAAAAGAAAAACAAAGCCTCTTGTTGTTCTTCTTTAATTCGAAATTTGTACTCATTTCTAATTTTGGTTGCTGGTCATTTGTGGGTTCCAATGTTTCCGTGAGGAATGAATCAACGATGAAGTGATATATCATCGTTGATTCATTCCTCACGGGAACATTGGAATCCACAAATGACCAGTTCCTAACGTCAGTGGCGTTGCACCGGTATTGCGAGGTCACGGGTTCAAACCCCGTTGAGGTCCTGAACTTTTCGGGCTTCTTTACGCAATTGCAAAAATTGCGTTCGTAACTGCGACGATCATAGCTTCACTTGAAACAGTACATTACCTCTTATATTTTTCATGCTTTAATTTTATTATCGTAAATTCATGTTTTTTTTTTTTTTTAATTTAATGATGGATTAATTAATAAAGCTATTATTATTTCTGGGAATTGCCTAAGGGACACTACTCGTGCATGGCGTTGTCAGGTTACATGATGTTGATAGTAGTGGCCCCCGAGTTTGTACCATCAACAGCATGCAGCAACCATTTTGTATCAGCCTGCTAATGGTTTCTCTCAAGGTACAGCTGTACGTTTATACACCATATCTCTATGGGTTGCTGTACGGGGATTACCCCAAGCTGCTCTGTTCCTCTAATAGATGTCAAAGTCGCGAAGTGGGACCTTAATGTACCGATGTTTACAGCTGCAATGGTGCTGAACATATTGGAAGCTGTGATAATGATGCCGATGATGATGACCATGAGTCATCTGATGTTGATAATGTTGATGATGATCATGACTACGATGATGACGATGAAGAGGAGGAGGAGGAGGAAGACGAGGGAGATGAATAGGATACCTTTTTATATTTGTCAGGGAGTTGTGATAAAATTGCTTTTGGCTGATTGGGACAATCTGTCGTCATAACCAATTGCTACAAGGTATTACGTGTTCCAGCCTCGTTTTCACGTTAGCGTGGTCACGGTATCCGTTCTATTACTGTTGCGTGTCAGATAGACCCCAATTAAAAGGATGACAATTTTTGTGGAAAATTCGCCACCATTGACGATGGTAACAAAGCAGTTGAAGGTCAAGCTTCGTTTCCATGTTGAACTCTGAGGGTCACACTTTTAACCTCCCGTAGAAGCCGTCGGTGGAAGTTACAAAATTGCCGACAACATTTCACATGCTCCTTTGGGCCCCCTTAACACATTTAGATAGGCGCCTTTCTTTCATCAGGCAATTCCCACGGGATTACAGATACTCCCATACTAATTCGCAAGATTTGTCGACTGGCTGGCTACCGCGTACTGAACTAATTTACATACATTTGGCGAGTTGACAAGAATTTGCCAAAATCGCCACTCAGATTCACCACTATGTCTAGCCACCATGTATTGATGTGTTCAACAGTCCTTGCTATAAACCACTGCCGTCTCGTCCACTCGTCTACGGAATCGGGCGCAAATTTGCTACCTATTTGGCAGTGTAGGAAATGGTTAGGTGTTAGGGGGTATCATCATTTGGATTGGCCGTCTGGTACGTTATCGGTCTGGAGTTCCAAGAGATTCTGCCCCGATAAAAGTAATCATTAGCTGCTCGTCCGCTTTCTTAGCCGCTTTCATCATTATCTCATGCGCTTCAACAAAATGGAGTGCTAACGGAGGGTTAGGTTCACTCCTTGATTGCCAGTCCTCTCGCGAATTGTTGACTCATTTAGTTTTGCCACGAGTTCTCTCTCTGTGGCAATGGAATTCGTGTTATGATCACTAAACATTCCTTGTGATATTCCTCTTCAATACGCCACCTTTGCGAAGGCATTTAAGAGCAGCTAACTGTAAATATCGAGAATTCGCGGACAAATTAAAGTGCCAATCGGATTTCTTCATATTTGTCGAGAGAAACCATTTGGTGAACTATTATCGATGATATCAATTAAGCTTCCTAACTGACTTAGTTTTTGAGAAATCTGGCAATTGAAAACATCAAATACCGAGATCCCAACAAAAATGACCATGAAACTTTCTAGGAAATTTCAGTTCTTGCGTGTTTGGGTTTAGCAAATCAGTACGTCGCGATGAAACCATCTTTTGCACATGGACACCTATTTTTCTTAACAACTAGAAAATGTAAACATTTTGCAAAGATAGATAATTCTACTTTAGATTTTCGGCAGATTATTATTAAACTATAATATATAAAAAAAATTGGCTAGGACACTTAAAGCGCGACGCATTTAAGAGCTCTAAACGTGAAAGCAGTAACGCAATCAACAGGCTTCGGGACAATGAATTGACTACGTGTATCGTTTATACAACAAACTGGACCATTGCCAGCACATGAGGGATATTTTCTAGCATAATAAGAGCGCTAAAAAATGAAGTTCTGTTTACTTTTACCAAATTCTAGGATTTTATAGGAAATATCGCCACTTCGATTCAGTAGGTGATGAAAGTAACAATCAATTATCATACGATATGTATATACCTGTTAAACAAAGTCGTGCGTGCAAAACGACTTGGAGTAAAAGTTTCAATGCTACGCTTAAAACTATACCTTTAAAAGCGATAGACACGCATACTTAATACAATATTATACGACAAAAATTTCTTTCAAGACTATGTTTACAGAAGCATGTGGGTGGCCCTACAATTCAAATGCTATGTTGTCTTCTATTTCTTCGATCAAACATTTCGGTCGGTAACACAGGTGTATCAACGAGTTTTTGAGCTCAATCATGTAATCAAATCCTTTACACAAAAATTAATCAATAACGGAAATACCTCGAAAGTGGCGAGTCGTCTTTCCCCGATCTCTCGTGGGAATCGAACAAATCCAAGCAAGTACTCTCAGTTCATGATTCACTGTATTTTCCAGAAAGGACTGAGTGTGTGAGAGAATGAATGAAAAGCAGATCTTTCTTAAAATCCTCAGAATACTGAGTGGCTCTCACCTACTTTTCGTACAACTCATCGCGGACGATAAAAAGAGGAACTTCGGAGAGTTTGACGCCCAACAAGCTCTCTAGCTACTTGAAGATCGGGCGAGGGGTCAGCGGTCACGACAACCGAAGTGGGATAAAAGAGCGGGTGCGTGGCCATCTGCTCACAGACAGGAGGAAATGTGATGATAAAAACTCAATCAATGCTTGAACGTGATTGAAGATACCTCTTAACTGTTATGGTGTTGTTATATTGCAAGTTGTACGGATGGGAAGACATATATTTTTTTTTGATTTACCAATTTCGTTACGAAAGGCCTGACTTCTTTAGGGAGTTAAATGAATGGCAGTTACAGTTTTTGGAATTCAAATGTAAGCCATAAGAAAACTGGGTTACGTCCTACTTCGCTTCGCTCAAACGAAAGTAAATTATTTACCGCTTAAATAACTGCAAAACCAGGCGGAATCAGATATGGGTGGATCGAGTGCATTGGCAAAGGAAAAACAGATAACATATTGAACTATGAGCTAAATACCTATATATTTCGTCACACTTAAACTGTCTCTAAAACGCACATGTCTTTCGCTTCGTCTGTCTTCCAGCGCCCACGAAGTTTTGACAACCTCTCAGAAACTGCTTTGGAAGCGTTATTACTGACAACAGCTGTAGCACCCCCAGAAAAGAGAGTATGTAGGCCATACTCCTTGAGGTAATAGCCCAAATCTTTCAAAGTTGTCTTAAATCTTTCCCTGCAGCGAGTATAGGATAGCTTGCCATTCCCAAGACTATAACCCGACTTGTTCCTTGTTAATGGCCTCAATAAGGGCACGTGACTAGACAGATCCAAATTGGCTACTTCAATATGCTTACGTAGGATAGCTACTGGGCAGTATTTGCTCTCTAACGTAGCGATATAAACGTAGTTGCCCTCACTATATACACCCGTTTTACTCCTTGGCACAAACATTTTAACAAAACCATCGCAAAACGTGAGATGTCTTGGCTGAATATCAGCCAATTCGTTAAAACGAAAAAAATCCTGCAAAACCTAAAGAGCTTATTGCGGCAATACAAAAGTCCTTTAAAGATGCTTCCCCAGCGCCATGAACGTCAACAATGCTTCTAATGATGGCAGGGTCCACGGGCTTTTTTTCGTTAACTGGATTGCTCCTTGTTCTCTTGGCGCTCTCAATCAAGTTCTTGCAAGAAGCGTTATCCAAAGGAGTGGGAACATCATCCCGAACAAAGGAATGGAACCACTTCAGCGTAGCATGGACCAAAACTATTGTGGCCGGGGACCTAAGCTGTTGATCTAAGCCAAATAGATGAAGGGCGACAACAGAAGGAGAAAATGTAAACTGTAGCGCAATTTTCGTAGTTCTACACCACAGAAAAACTTGTTTATTTCCTTAAGATATCTCTTCACAGTAGAATCTGCCGTAGAACGAAGTAAGCAATTAAATAAAGAATTGAAACCCGACCTAATAGCAGGAGGGAGCACCATCCATACATTACTTGAAATTACAACCTACAAGAAAAAAAATATCTCACCAAAATTTTGCAACAACAGGATAGCGGCTCTAGCAATTGTGACGCAAGTGATGCATGACAGCGATTCTAATAAGCGGCCTTATATCTGTGACGCAAAGTCTGCAGTCGGCATCATAGTGAAAAACTACAACGACCTCCCCGGGGCCAAATAGGCATGCAAAGTAGCAGCTAAACAAAAGCCTAGCGAATAACCAGCAAAGAAAACTAAATCAAAAACGCGTAATAACTGCATATATACCCTATACGCAACTTGCTCTAGTAGATCATTTAAACCCGCAAAGGCTCTACAAACTACATGGAAACGAATATAAAGTAGTAAATAACCTAACAATGAGCAAAAACAGAGTTACAGCCTTGATTAAGAAAGGAAAAAACCTAAACCAACAAGAACAACGCAGTTCAACCTTGGCCAGAATGGCACGTTGAATTACGATTCGTGAATCAGTGTCAAAAAAGGAAACAATTTTCCATAGGTGAAGAGGGCTCCCATTGTCGAGAGAACTCGAAACCTTCTCGTTCTACTATCAAAGTTCTAAAACGACAGAAAACGTCCCCATCGGACACAGTCTTCCCTTCACATGACCAGTGTCATTTACCCTGGATACAGCTCTCCTTGCACCTAATGACCAGTGTCAAATCCTGCAAATATCAGCACTACAAGCCAGCTCAGACACCTACTCGAAGGGCAAAAAGCTGGATAATCTCTACAAAAGTTCGAATCAAAACGCGACAACGTCGCATGTAAAACGAGGAGAACCAAATAATGAACTTAAATTTCTTCCCAGGGTTTGAGCTTGGGATGCACTCAGCGTAAAGCATCCTTTAATGAACTACCGATATTTGCTCCTTAGGAGAGGGCAGAAACTGGACGAAGGCCATAATGGGATTACAAGGTTAGCCATCGCTTTCTGTAAGCTCACATAATGGAGAACGCGGGAAGCAAGAGAAACTGGAGGAACCACTGAACAATTCTCGGAGCATAACTCTTGGGCAAACAAGTCAATCCCTGACGCACCCGGATTCCAGAAACGCGAAACGAATCAAGGGAGCTTCGCTATACAATAATTAGCAAAACAGTCAACTGTATGCTGTCCCCATAACTCTTCCTAACTTAGAAAGAGATTATGCGTGATTTGCCAATCATCAAAGTCTAAAAGGCGACTGATGTAATCGGCCTTCTCGTCTACAGTTCGTGGGATCCACTGCACCTCCAAACGAATACTGTGCTTCGCGCAAAACTGAAAACTCTTAATAGCAAGCCTGTGGAAATCCAGTTTTATGCTTCCGACTTCAAGGATTCCAGCCGCCGTCTGGCAATTAGCGAACCACTTCACAAGTGAACCTTCCAAACCTGGCGCAAAAGACTCTAGAGAAAAATCAATGGCTGCAAGCTCTCTCCAAGTAGAGCTCTTAGAACACTCTAAAGGCTCCCAAAGCTTCGGACACACAGATTCCTAATTAAGGATAATAACTGAACCCCCTCCTGTAGCACTGGCATCGAAGTAAGCGAAATGCTGTGGCTTATTAAAGCGAAAAAAACCGCACACTTTTATGAAATTTAGATTGTTTGTCCAAAAATATAACTCCTCAATGCAATAGAGATCCATGTTAACTTTCGAGTTCCAGTTCTGCGCGCTTAAAGTAGACATAATGCAATGCCTAGTCATGATCATAGAAATGTTCCCGTAAACTGGTGCTGTAGAAATTATCTACCCTGTAAAAGAGGCCAACCCTCTGGCAGAAAGAACAAAACCGAAGTCGATAATGATGTCAATGGTACTAGTTATATTGGCAAGCCTCCTATTGATAATTTCAATGGTTAAACGAGCGCTATCTTAAGTGATACCCAACCAATCAAGCCTTTGGCAAGGTATCCACACTGACTTATCCTCATTAGTAACGAAACGCGCCTTTGAAAAGTCAGTTCTAACAGCATCTGCGACAATACTGCACACTTGAGAATCCATTTCAATACTCCATCCGTCGTCAAGAGAAACAGCAACGCAAATGCCCTGATGCCTCCAATGCTTCTCAAGAGGCTTAAGAATTTTTGTGAACACGTGAGGAGCGGACGATAATCCGAAAGGTAAGACTGTAAACACATAGAACTCCATTTGACTGGAATTCGAATGCTTCCAGGAAAAACCAAGATATGTTTGATGGCCCTCAAAAATTTCGACATGATAGTACCCACTTTTCAGATCGAAGGGAAACGTATCTGCACCCCGCGCAAAGTAAGGCACAGCTGTTGTTCACGTAACTTAAATCAAGAACGATCCTCTTCTTTCCATTATTTTCCACAACACAACCCGACTCAACTAAGTCTTGAATAGCCTCCTCAACAACCCTAAATGTGAAAGAGACGATCTGTTGTTTTAAAAACCGCTGATTCCGGAAAACTAAAAGATAAAACTAGGGGTTCCAGTACACTTCCAAAATTCTAAGCTTCGACGAAGATTTCCTTTGACGTTGACACACGACGGACTAGTACTTAACTCAATCTCAAACAATTCGCTATCGCAATGCACCTGAGCGATATCAGCAACCTCCTCATCAAGTATTGCTGCTTTTCACCGGATTGGGCGTGGGCTCCGTGACTGGTTCTGTAGGAGCTGTATGAGTATCTTAGGGAGAATGTGGGCTATCCCAGGAGGCAGTGCATTCTCTTGCCCAGTGACCGAGGTTGTGACATTTAAAGCACCTCGTGCGGTCCACGTAAGCATCTCTACCGCCTGGAAACAGATGAAATGAAAGCAGTATCAAAAACAGATAGAATGAAAAAAAAAAAAAAAAACTCATAGAAGCCTGAGAAAAGGGAGGGTGGGTGGGGTCAGATCTTAAAACATCCGAAACAGAAACAGCTCTAAAGTGCTAAGGTCGCAAGCTAGAGGGAGAGAACAAACTGAAAACAGCATCTTAAATAGGTAAAACGAACCAATCGGAAGGTACAATAAGAGCACTGCGACACCTAAAGGCGACAAACCGTAAGAAAGAATGCGAAGCTAAAATAACAGTGGAAAATATATTTACGTTCTAATTCGCTTTGTTCAAACGAACGTAAATTATTTATTGCTTAAGTAACCGCAAAAAACGAGGCAAAATCAGATATGGGTGGATCTTGTGCGAACCTTAACAAGCGAATGAACAAACAAAGTACTCCAAAAATGATCATACAAAAGGCGTGAGAGCGGAAAAAGAAAATCAAAGACCACCGCGAAAAAGCTGTTGATCTGTCGAACTTTCTCTCCCAGTCATTAGTAATTGAGCAGGTTTCCTCGATCAGCTGCCGTAAAACGTCAAGACTGCATTGATCCTGCCTCACCGAACCAATTTGATGGCACTTCCATAGCTGTATAGCTTGAACCGCGTGATTGCATAAATAGATCGTTTCATCACGATCGTCCTCTGAAAACTAAAGCCTGCCTCGTCTGCGGCCTTTTGGACGGAGAGGAGCAGTTATTCCAAGGTCTAGCACTCGCAACAGTGTTCATTGTCGGCATGGTCACATTTGCGCCGAAACTGTTTGTCTGTGGAATAACTAAGGGCCTACATTACAGTAATCAGGTGCACAGCTATCTTCGCTGATGAGGACCTTCGATAGACAAACGTTCAAGAAAACGAAACAAAACAAAATTCAGTGTATTAACAAAATTTACCTTAACAAAGTCACTAGAACTTTAAAGCTATATAGTATACCCTAGCAAACTACTTGAAACTGAATGCCGCTTTCTTCAGACTAGATAACTTCTTTTCCATTTGAGATGTCTGGTGAGTGCTTTCTCCATCCTCTCCCCTTACCACCACACCCTCTCCCCCTTCCGCCCATTAATAGAATAAATCCGGTGTTATATTCTTACCTTGTAATCCGCCTTTAAATACAACTTTCCCGCCTTTAGAGCGTCGCATGTCTCCCGTTTCCTTTCCTTAAGTGAAGCTATGATCTTCGCAGTTATGAACGCAATTTTTGCAATTGCGTAGAGAAGCCTGAAAAGTTCAGGACTTCAACGGGGTTTGAACCCGTAACCTTGCGATTCCGGTGCGACGCTCTAACCAACTGAGCTATGAAGCCACTGACATTGGGAGCTGGTCATTTGTGGGTTCCAATGATCCCGTGAGGAATGAATCAATGATGAATGGTATATGAAATGAATCATATATGAACAGCGGATATGAAATCAAGTGAAGCTATGATCTTCGCAGTTATGAACGCAATTTTTGCAATTGTGTAGAGAAGCCTGAAAAGTTCAGGGTTCAAACCCCGTTGAAGACCTGAACTTTTCAGGCTTCTATACGCAATTGCAAAAATTGCGTTTATAACTGCGAAGATCATAGCTTCACTTGATATCCGAAGTTCATATATGATTCATTTCATATACCATTCATCATTTTCCTTTCCTGGCGGGCACCAACATCAGTCACCTTGTCAACAACCACCATGAGATCATCAAATGCTTTCATCCCTCGGCCGCAAAGTAGTCTAGACCCTGTAAAGACTTGCACGCTTGCAGCCTTGCACGCTGTTAAAATTTTCAGCATGGTCCTCTGGCTGAAAGCCTTGAAACCTGTTTCTTTGAAGTAGCTAATATACTACTCACAGATCAGTTGCGGAATCATCCTCCTAATGTCGTTAGGAACGGCTATCGTTTTTTTTGAGGAGAGACGAAGAACATTTTCGCCAAATGGCAGATCTTGAACGATGTGTAGGCTGGTAATGAAAGTTAGAAAATAGTCTAGCTTTTTGCGATCGATTGTTATTCTTGCGCTTCTCTCTCCTCTCAAGGGAATTTGAGTTCCACGGTCATACTGGAGCTGATGCAAATTCGTGACAGAATAGTAATACCGGGTGAGGTCAGGAATAAATTGGGCAATAGCTTTGTACGAAACGGTCTCAGTCATAATTGACAGTATCTACCGCCTTGTTTCCCAGCTTTCCGCAATGTAATAAGCCTCTGCAAGAGCTTTAAGAAGAGCTCTCTCTGACGGTGTAATCGTTGGGTTTTTCTCCAGCCTATTATCTACTGCTTTTGAGGATAAGAGTGCTTGCCAGATCTCGACGGCATTTTCAGGCGACACAATCTTCAGCAGCGCTGCAAAAGCATCAGCAGTGTGGTTAATGTAACGCTGCCTCGTTTGATTGTGGGCACTACTCTGGTCACGCCAATTTTTGGGTCCGAAGGTTTCTACCTTGAATGCTACCAGGAACTTTTGAGCTTTATTTTTTTTCACTTCAAGTTAATCAAAGCCAGCAAATGAAGATCCATCGCTTGAAGTATCTGTACTGGGGAAATAGCTTGCACATTGACCAATAGTAAGCGCGTCTACATTCTCGATCAATTTATCGGTTGTACTTTCGATGTCATTGCTAGCGCTTTCCTACGCAGGAAATAACGACAAAAAGTGATTGGTGAACAAGGTTTTTTTTTTTTCATAAGTTGAATAGCGTACAAACTTGTCAACCACACTTAAACCACTGAAAAAAGCCCATACCGGTACTTCACAAACTTAATACATTAGTTTAAGGCAAATTTGCCGTATTGTGTTGGTGGTAGATGCTATGTGTAGTTATAATGTATTTTGATAAATATGGCGTCAACCAAATGTTCGTTATTACTTTTACCTGATCCGAGCAAACACTCTTATCTCTAGGGCTGCTTCATTTGACAGAGTAGTTTCTCTGAGTGTAACTTCTAAATCCATATTTGCAATCTTTTTTAAATGCTCTCGACATCGCCTGTATATGGCTTAAAGTTAAATAGAGGGCTACACGTTACTGAGAAATCTGAATTATTTTCAAGGATTCTACTTATGTGCATCAGTTTCAACCTGAATTAAATTGATGCAATGCAATAGCATTAGCTGAAATTCTGCAGTTTTTAAACCCCTTTACGCCCTAAACTACCGACACCATCCGTGGAACCCCTCCCTCTTGACTTGACACCTCTCTCAACATTCTAGAGACGACAACGAAGCACCATTAATAAAGGTCACACAAGTTACCCTTACCGGTGCACATAAAAACACACACATACACTAGGGCGCAACTTTTAGCAGAAATTGGAGCAATTTGCGGAAAAATTTGCCTCGTCACAACTCAAGTTTGTAGTTAGTTTTCCGAAGGTCTCCCTCTAGTGGAAATTGAAAATTGCCTGTTTTGATATTTGGATAAGCCGGAAAGCAGGACTTTCCTTATTTCCCAAAACTTCTGAAAAGGTTTTAGACACACTTTTCGAATTATTTTACTGTCAAAACGAATTCAGCTATCTGCGCTAATGCTTAAGATATGACGAAACGTAACGTGAGCCTTAATAACAAGTTGATGGTTTTCTTTCACTCAGTTGGAAATTTTAATTGTTTTCTGATATTTTCCTTGAGGTATCCAGTTTTCTCTAGACTAGTAGACCCCTTTAAACTCATTGTTGATTGTCTGTACACTCTCTGATGCAAACACTTACTGATTCGATTACTATGTTTCACACAATTCAGTAGGTATGTGCTAAAACAATCTGTAACACTCACAAATCCGGAAACTTTTGCATTAGTGTAAATATGATGATCGTTCCTGTAGGAGCTTCAAGTATATTGCGATGTCATGTATAATATGAAATAGAACAAAAAAAAAATAAATGAAAGCAAAAATCACCACTCCCAAGGGGCTTTCTAGGGCCAATGAAACACAATCAACGAAACAAGACATCAACTGCAAGAATCCCAATTCGCAAGAAGCAAACCAGTTTGCTGTTTATGCAAGTGCAGCTGAGAAGTTGAACCAGGGATTACCAGGACCAAATTCAAGGAGCGGTGAGAACAAGTCTTAAATCCGGAACGTTCGGATCTCAATGAAAGCGCCCAAACTACTGAGCCCTCATGAGTTAATATACACACCTTGTTTGACTTCATTGGTCATCAACCCTTGTTTGTTCCCGTTGGAAGCCGCGCACGTGCTCAGCCAGCAGTAAGAAATTGTTCTGCAAATTAAGGTGATTCCCTTTGTGTTAAACTTGGCACAATTGCACAGGACATTAAAATAATGCAATAAAAAGATGGGATCACCGTGCTTGTTTTCGTGCTGCATGCCCTTTATTCTAAGTGTTTATTATTATTTTATTTTTTTACCGAATTACGAAGCGTTCGCATCAACCGGAAAAAAGATTGTTCTTATTTCGCAAAAGCGACTGAATATTAGTGAAAACTCGAGCCTACTTGTCTGTTTGGGCAAAGGTACTTTCAGTACAGTGATTTCAAATTGCTCGATCGAGCAAAGAAATGTAACCAAATTAGATCGCTACATCATCACCTCACACTCGGTGTCTGGCTCCAAATGCAGTTTCACGTCAGTTATATATAAATACCACAACTTGTACCATCCAACATTTTTTTCTCCCTAAAATATGTTTTCCGTGTACCTATTACGAGTACATAACACTGTTAAACAGGAGGCGGGGGGAGTCACCGTGCTCTTTCAGGGGAAAGTAGTCATTCTTTGTCAGATTAAGCTTGGCGTCAATGAAAATCCGCCATTTTATCAATGTGCGCGAGTCAATGCGCGTGCCAATGACGCAAGAAATACGCGCAGCCGAGTTGCGCAATGCAAATATGTTTTACTGCGCTTCATTGCTTTCCATGCTTTCCTTTCTAGAAATTTTGAAAGAAAATGGAAAAACATAAGCTTCCAGAATCTACAAGAGATTAAGTTTTTGGCACATGTTATTTATTGATGACCTAATTGTTTGGATAGCGTATCTATTTTAGGAACTTCAAAGACAACGCAGAGCCCGCAGAGCTGTGGGACTCTTTCTAAAGAACAAAGGTGGCGACCTAACTATCTCGGTGTTGTTGTAGCGTAATGGGTAGAGCATCCGCCTGGTGTTACGAAGGTTGTAAGTTCGAATCCCATGATTTTTCAGTCGTCCTTTCGTCCGTTGCTAAGGAACTTTCTTATCATCCTTTCCGGGCGCATTATATCATTTAAACATCAAAAGTTACATCTTATCTATTGTGCATATTTCTCGGGAAATTGTTATAAATGCTGTCTAATCTTGTGCCAATTAAAAGAAGTCTTTGTGATGGATGGCATGCCTATGGCATTAATTTTAACCATGTGCTTTTAACAAGCAAAGTGCATATCGGTTTTGTTTTGTTTTGTTTTTCTGACATGTTCTTCAACGTTTAAATGAATTCGATTTGTAAATGAAGACATATTTAAAGTACAGTGGGACGAAATCCTGTTTAGTGGAATTAAAGGACTTAATTACTATGAAATTAACAAATATCAAGAAAAACAGCATTAGTCACATTGATATATATATATTTTTAATGTGCTTTATTGGCTTCCTGCATTACAATGGATTACAAAAACAGTTACCTATATCGCTTAATCTACTTTAAATTGGTTTCAGAAGCACTGACGTTAACATTTCTCTTATGCATGATTAAGTAATTTCATGTACGGTTTTGCGCTTAAACTGGGATGAGCATTTTTTGTAGCTAATATCTAAAGCTTTCTATTCTGTACTTAAATAAAACTTTATTGACAAAGACAGAAAGGTGAATAGCTTGGTTTTGCATCTTACTGGTGTATATGCAGTATTTCATAAATAGGATTGTGTAATTAAATTTCTTCAGTATTTCTTTTTCATATGGGCCCGATGTGATGCCACATTGATATTGATAATTCACTTTTTAAATTTCTCGGTGATTTTCATTGCCTCCCTTGATTTCCTTATCAGATATGTAAGTAGCAATGAACTATCTGAACTCCAAAACGTTTTTTTTTTTTTCAAAAAAAGGGCTACAGCTTCATTGTCATGCAGTTATGCATGTTTTCAATCCAAATAGAATTGTTTTAATTACTTAAGGAAGTTCGCGCTAATTGTTTGTTAGCAACTTTTACTGCGCAGACAACGCGACTGTAATATGTCACGAATTACTTCTAGCAGTAGTTAAGATATTAGGGAGCTTATGCAACAGCGACGGCGACGGCAACGAGAACGGTACAGCAAACTATAGATTCACGTTATTGTAATCACTTTGTGACTATTTCAACTTTTTTAATATGACAAGGGTGTGGTAGTTCCTCAAAAATATCACTGGTCGGAACGGCGCTTAATTTAGGGGAGAAAATGAAAATTTATCCTCAAGTGCTGACGTTCTTCATAAAACCTCGAATTTGGCTATTACAAGTTGTTAATTTGCTGACGACGCCAAAGAAATGGACAAAAGTGAAAAAAACACGTACAGGGAGTTTTGTCCACTAAGTATGCAAATTTGGGAGGTTCTCTTTGCCGTCGCCGTTGTCGTTGCTTAAGCTCTCTAATTCTCGGTTTTCACATGACGTCACGACCGCCATATTGGTGCCCTAAACAAAGAAAAGGCGGCCATGTTGGTGCCCCGACCAAATCCTCCGGTAATTTAACTCTATTATTATGCAAACGCTTCCTTTTGTTTTCGTTGAAAAACATGGCTGTTGATCACGTGAGTGAAAACCAGCAATAGGGGCTTTACGATGTACGACGGCGAGATCAACGAAAACACCACCTGAAACTATAACTTTGCACTATCGTAAGTTTCCCGCGGTTAGGCTATCTCTTTCGCCAATGTCGTACAATGTGGGCCAAGTATCCTAAAAATAAATTGGTACGAGCGTTTTCAGACTAAAAATAGAGAATTATAGACTCACATTTGTGCGCTCGCGTTGTCTTTAAAACCTCAAATTTGGTGATTTCACGTAGTTGTTGTGCAGAGTGCCGCAAGGCTATGCGCTGAAATAAGTGCCGCGCGTGCAATACGATTACTCTCCTCTTTTAACCAATGATATTTTTGTCTCGTGGCGTTCTCGTTGACGACTGCGTTGTAGATCGTAAAGTCCCTAATATGGCAACAGGAACGCCGAGGGAAAAGTTCCAAGCCGGCAAAAGAATGGCATATTTATTTTCAATTTATCATGAAGAAATGAGGGGGAGGCTGGAAAGGGTCAGGGAAAGATAGTTTATCGAGTAGTGGCTGAAAGTTTTCAAACTCGAGGAATGTATTTTCTTTCCCATCCATTTGAATGGTGCGGACCTACGTGGAAACAGCCAGAGATTATAATTCACAAAAACCACACTCCACAAGATGAACATGACGGCAATGGAGAGATATGACACAAAACACTAACCAAATAAAGATGACGCCTGCCTCAAACTTCGTTGCTATGCTCGCGAAAGTTTTTTTTAATGCCCCATCTCCCTTACCCATAGGACACAAGACTTTCCAAGTGAGCTGCCTTGCCTGAGCTATGTTTACTGGGCAAATAACAAACAACAACTGGACTAGAATGGCTATGGGAAATAAACCCATAGCCGCCTTTATTTAACCAATGTACAAAAACTTGTTCTCTTAATAACAATTTTGGCCCAGTAAAGGTGAGGGCACTGAAAACGCCAAAGCATATGCCTATACATATGCAGCCCCACCCCAGGCAAGTGCAGCACAACAAGAGAAGAAACCACAACATAAGCCATATTAAGTTTAAGGTAATGAAGGCAACCCCAGGCAATAGCCGCCCATGCAAGCTGAAAGCATAGGGTTGCTGCTAGTGATAATTATTAAAAGGAGCAATGCCAACCCAAAACAATAGCTGCGATCTGCAAGTAATACAGGACTTTCTCTTTTCTCGCCTGGGTTCCAGGCCCACTTTAAGGGCGGGGTAAGAGGGAGTCCCGGAACAGGACTAATACTGAAGTAGCTGAAAAGTGGACGAGTATGGTACTTCGACTATTTAAGCATAATTTCTGTCTTGCGTGATTGAGTTTCAGCTCGTTTACATCCATTCAAAAACATATATCAGCGACACAGTTCTCTACGCGCAGCCTTGCAACATCGACATCACAATCTTTGAACGATATGCAAAGCTGAGTATTATCATAGTCCAGTCATTTTACGAAAAACACCCGTCAACCTGCAACAAATTGCAGCAGAAGATATTTTAACGGTTTTCGACTGATTAAGAAAAAAAGGTTTGGTTTCGAAATAAAGGCTTTATTCCGCTAAGAAAAGAGGGAAAAGCTTGAACCACGACGGCCAAAGGAAAACGTTTAGGGTACGATTCCGTTTGTGGACGTTTTTCATCTTTGCAGATATATAAATTTCTAACTTTTTTGAATTTGTTACTTGTACATGCTGAAAATTAAAAATGCCGAATCGATTACGCTAAATATTCTTGGGAAAAAAAAACGCGGGCTTCTGCAGTTCGCGAACACTGGTCTTGCAAGAAACTGGCGCCTTTTGGTGGTCACATGTCTGTTGATCGAATCATGAATGAAGTACAACCCTCCTAGTCATAATTCTCAATGACAATCGAGGAATGAAGGTTTGCGGATCAACTTGATGTTGCATCGGATCTACTCAATGTTGGAAGTAAACTTCAAGTACAAAAATTCTGCGTTTACTATAGTCCTGTTCCGGGACTCTCTCTTACCCCGCCCCGAAAATGGGCCTGGAACCCAGGTGGGAAAAGAGAGAGTCCTGTATTACTTGCAGGCGCATGCTCGGAATGAGCCAATCATATTGCATTAGATGCCAGACTGGATATGTAAATAAAGGGAACCTTGAAACTCCGACAAAAAATCGTATATGAAAATTACTGTGTGATTCGCAGTGTCAGGAAAGAGAACATCTAAATTATGCCTCGTCGTGACCAAACGAGGAGAAAAGACCCCGATCGCAGTGATGTTGGATAATTATTGCCCAATAAATGAGAGAACATCGCAATAAATCGATGCAAAGGCTGAACTAGTTAATATAGCATAGGATTTCACTAAGCGACAAAACAGGTCGGAGTCAGAATTTCATATTATCTGCAGTACTTTACCTCTAACAATGAGTTTCAGAAGGAAAGTGCTTTTAAGTAGCAACAATAAAAGCAAGGTGACACACGCTTTTAAGAAGCATTTTTCATTCTTTTTAATTAATAATCACGAAGAAGTTTTGACCAGAAAAAAAAATCATGACAATTAACGTCCGGAATAATCGATGTTTGACTATGCATAAGGAACATTATTGCTTCATCATTGCGTTATCAACACAAACTTGTATGCAGAGAAACAAATAGTCCAGGTTGTGATTCAATCTCGTTTAAAAAACTTTTTATCTAACTTTATCAGAAATAATGCTCTATCATGCAATCGTCTTTTAGTTTTTCTGATATAAAAATCATTGCAGTCTCAACACGAAGCTCTACATAAAACCTTAGCCATTTGGCCACGGCCTTAAGTCTGTCCTTGTAAGGAAAAAAAGATTTAATGCGACAAGTGCTTTGAAAAATTATTCTACGGAAAAATTAATAGTCTGATAGTCTGAGTAAATTACTATACGCTAATTACTCAAAAAAAAAATTCTCTGTTTGTCACCAGTGTTTGTGTATTATTCCTGATAAAACTGAGACTATTTACGACATTTTTTACTTGACTGTTTTATATTAAGTATCCAAACAATTTGTCCCCGATTTTGAAAAAAAATTGGTAAGCCTAAATTCCTGAAACAATCACAGTTTCAATAATTACTGTGCAACTCAAATATATGTTCACTGGATCAGTGCAATTATCACATAACTAGATCGACAGAAGTAATGAACAATAAAAAGAGTTCAAGCAGGAGATTTATTAGTCTTCGTTGAGCGATTCACATCCACGACCAACATACAGTATATTTGTAAGTTTCAAGGAGTCTCGGGGAAGCAAACAGCTGCGCCAACATCATGCAGCTGTTCAGTTGGGTTTCAGGCACGAAATTCCATACTTTCATATGTCATCCATCTGATCTTCCACGATAGGGACTCACGATAAGAAGGGCTGATTTACAGTTAACATCGGACTCGGATCGAAGAAAATCGCAAACATATTTAAGGAACAACCATGTAGCAAATAGACTTGCCAAATCCTGTTGGAGGTTTAACAAAACCATCATTACCAGTAACGACTGTATGAATAGCTTGCAGTTGTTCCGCCTTAGGCACAAAGGAAAAGTGGTATTTCTTAAACGCCGGATCAATTGCTTCTAGAAACTTGGCGTTATAATTTCCTTTCACATTATCCCCATGTATCCAGTGTAAAAGCACTTGGAATAAACTATGCCCAAATAAGGAATCTTTTTCCAAATATGGTTTTTCCCCAGTTTTGGGGGAAAAAATGGCGTCATTCCGAGCATGCGTCTGCAAGTAATACAGGACTCTCTCTTTTCCCGCCTGGGTTCCAGGCCCATTTTCAGGTCGGGGTGAGAGGGAGTCCCGGAACAGGACTACGTTTACTACTGTTGTATCGAATTGACTTAATGTTTGCATCGAGACGACTTTGCTATGTATGGAAACGACTTTGTATATGAAACGACCGGGCTCCCTTCACAGGGTTGACCAAAGTTCAAGATTCCGAATGAACGGATACACTTCTTTGTGAAACAGCTTTTTAGTATTCTCGCTATAGCTGATGTTGTGGGTGAAAGTCTTCGGACAGTTGATAGGCGTTTAAACAAATTCAGTCTGACCTTGAGATCAGTCTACAGCACAATGAGCGATGAAGACCTGGACACCGCCATTAACAGTATTAGTATTGCAGTGGCCATTTTTATCTTAGAGACACATAATCCGCCCAGACGAATTATGCTT
>NC_090895.1:47043724-47081224 GCF_036669925.1 Montipora capricornis | reverse complement strand
CGCTAGCATAGACCTTTTTCGATATATTAAAATTCAGCTTGAAAGAGTGGGTTAGGGGACAAAAACAAAGGAAAGTGAATGATATGCAAATATCAAGCTGACTATTTGGTATTTGGAAAATGGCCTATTACACTGTATGGTTTTCGAAAACGTCGGACAACACCAGCGACGTGCATTATATTATAGGTTGTATGGCTCCTTTTATGGGAAGGGAACAAACGGGGTTTTTTTTTTCCTTCCTTTTTTTTGTGGAAAGAGAAATTTCGGCACAACTTCCGCAGAGTGTCAGAAAAGAGCACGTGGGACTGGGCCCTGACGCTTGGTGAAGCAGTCTTTCAGCGCTCTGTCAGACAAGAAAATACGATGGCAAGAGATGGAACGCTGCCTTCCTATCTCTACCACAAAGAAGTGCTACCATGGGATTCGATCTCCCTTGAGCCAGCTGAACCCTCCGCCTCCGAGGCAAATGAGAGGGACGAAGCGGGAGATGAAGACGAGGAAGAAGGCGTTCTTGAATACGATTTTTCTGACAGCGTTGAAGACTCCGAAGAATAGTCACTTGGTATAAATGACAACAACGAAGCTGACGATGATGCTGGTGACATTCCATTCTTGGACCGTGAGGCCAACTTCCTTCTCAGAACGGTTTCCCGGTTCGGAAGAACTATTCGCTTCAATAGCAGAATTATGTCCTACGCCATTGCTAGGATTTATTTAAAAGACTGAAAACACTTCTTGATGGATGCAACTGAAAACACTTAAGTTATTATTTTAATGACTTGAGTGTTATAAGCTTCACCTATAAGGTAAATGTGAAACGGCAGTGATGACCACGTGACTATTTTGCTCACTTTTCGTAACGCCTGTTTTGTTTTTTTTATTTTTTTTAGCTTGACGGGAAGTATTGTCATGCTAATTATAGGAATGTTAAGAAGAAGAGTATTCTTGTTACTGATCGTATACATTAACACTAATATCACGGGCCGTCATCGCCGTTTCATAAAACATGCATGATGCTTAACCTTTGTACTGCTTAATTAAATCTAAACTTACAACCAAGTTCAACAAAGTGGAAAATGTGAACAGATTCCATGATTACTACTAATTATAATGGACAATCACGCATCATTTGGCACTTATGTCCAGGTTTGCAATTTGCAAACGCAGCTGCAGAAATTGCAATTTTTTGCAAAAATCGTAAAAGCTGAAAAGAAGAACACAAGTCACAACTAGAATTCGCGAATTTTGCGAAAAAATGACACGAATCCTAACAGCTCAAAAGAGCTAGCTAGAACTCGTGATTTTTGTGAGTTTTGGGAAAGTTGCGATTTTTTGCGATAAATGGCAAAAATCGTAACAACTGGGCCTCGAGATTTTTGCCAAAATTGTGAATTTGTCGGAAAATCTCCAAATTCGTAAAGGCCGAAGAGGTAGAGAAGACAAGTTCCCGACAAGAATCACGATTCTGACAATTCTTGTACGTTGCGAAAATCGCTAACATATCGCATTTAACTCTATAATCCATCGCCAATGCATGTACTTCAGTACTGGACTCGTTTAAAAGCAACATGCTACAAACTATACAGACGTTATAAGATCGTCATAAAAGAAGCTCCAACTGTATTGCGCACTTTTATGCAGTGAATCGAAAACTGGGAATTTTGTTCCTCTGGCAATAACACAGGGCTCTACTGATTAGTCACAACAGAACTGTAAAGGGAAGCTTTAAAAAGTTCCCAGAAGAAGGCGCATTTTCGTGATGTTGGCGCATGTTGTGTCGATTCAAAGTGGTGCTCTCAAGGATGAGCTTGCAACGAGTTCCCGTGATAATAAACAATATCACAGAAGTTCATTCTCCTTTTTACTAATTTTTTGACTTTTCAGGGGTAATACAGATTACCAAATAATTCACTGAAGAAATAATTCACTGAAGAAAATTTTCATAACAGATGCAATTTAATACTACGCACCTTTTACATTCACTCAAACCTGACACCACAATATTTTGTTACACAATGAAGTTCGCACGCTCTTACGATCTTTCCAATTCTTCGCAAAAATCACGAGTCTTCTCGCACACTCGTCTCCTCTATATTTTCACTTTTTTACGATTTCTCACTAAATTTGTAATTTTCAAAAAAATCGTTGATTTTTTTATGATTTGCCAGTCTTGACTTTTCGATTTTTCATTAAACTCGCAATTCCACAAAAGGTGGTTTTAAATCCGCTCCACAGAACTTTCTTTAAATGTGCAGACAGTTTCATTCTGGCATGCTGATTGCATTGCACCAAATTCGTTTTTCAGACATGGGCAGCTAAAGCCAAAATATCGAGTTGTTTTTGCAGGGCTTTCCTGTTACCACGGTAACGTTTTACGTCAAAAAAAATCATCGAATCTTTTTCAGCAATATTTGGTGTTTGATATGGTACCATACGATTTCTGTTAAGTGATAAAGTGTTGTAGTGTCAATCCTAATAAGAAGGTTTCTTTCAAGTTAAATCAGACATTTTCGGAATGGCTCCCTGTCAAAGCAGGGGTCCCCCAAGGGACCAAACTAGACCCGATTTTGTTCGTCATAATGGTCAATGATTTGCGGAGGGCCATGTCACCTAATCTCGGAATGTGGAATTACGTAGATGATGTCTCGTTGTCAGCGAACCTTAGTAAGGGTAGCTTGTGATCTTCCCAGTCTACACTTGACTATATAAACAGCTGGGCCTCTGACAACTGTATGCGTCTTAACGCTAAGAAATGCAAAGAGTTGCGTTTGTGTTTTTTCAAAGAAAAACCCCAGTTATCCCCCTTAAGAATTGATAATCAACCGTTAGAAGTGGTAACCTCACATACGGTCCTGGGGCTTATTATTCAGAATGACTTAAAGTGGAACGAACATATCGCATCAGTAGTTGCTAAGGCATCGAAACGCTTACATATCCTACGTGTTTACGTCGGGGTGGTGTCCCAGCAGCTGACCTAGTCTCAATTTATGTGTCTTTGATACGCTCTATTTTGGAATATAGCTGCGTAGTCTAGCATTATGCTCTTCCTTCCTATCTGTCTGAACAGCTCGAAAGAGTCCAGAAACGAGCTTTTGGTATTATCTTTCCCAAACAAACCTATAGCAGGGCATGTGAACTTGCTGAATGCCCAAGGTTGGACGTTCGACGCAATGATCTTTGCATTAGAACTTTCAAGAAAATTGAGGGGAAAGGCCCTCTCTCAAAGCACCTAACAATGACGAGGGTGAGCGCAAATGGACGTACGATGAGGAATAATACTCACAGAACCATATATAAGTGTAGAACGGAGCGGCTTAAAAGGAGCTCTTTTCCTAGTGCAATTATTTCTTTTAATAATAATATTTAGAATCTACATTTTTATGTAATTTTTAAATTTCATATAATTTTTAAATTGTAAATACACATTGTAATTCATTTTTAAATGCGAAAATGTGTGTTTTTCAATAAACTATTATTATGGCCACTTTTAATTTTCCGCTTTTCAGTGTTTTGTTTTGGATTTTTCGTTTGTTTTTTATTTTTTATTTTAACTAACAATTCCACTATCATCCATTTGTGTTTTAAATTGATCGCTCTGAGTCGTTCGCGGATTCCTTTAGGACAATTGGTATTATTATTTTTATTATTCTGCTCGTATCTAAATAGAATGGAAAAAAGCCGTGATCATCCAATGCTGAGAACGATTCTGCATTAACAGCTAAAATTCTATTGATTGTATTATACTTGTTTAACTCTAATTTTGTGCTGTTCCTGATTGTACTTTTAAAAGTATTGTTAAGATAAATTAGTACTACGTTACTTAGTTTTGGGTTTGTTTTCATATACATTGCGTTTTATGTTTTCATTTCTAGATACCTTCATAACAATAACATAAGTCAACTCCCAGAAAACGTTTTCTATGGACTCACAAGTCTACGTCTGCTGTAAGTATATTGCCACAAATACACTTTCAAAATATGACACAACTATGAGCCTCTCTACTCCACAAATAATTGTGTGACTTAGTTACAGAGTGACTCACACAGCTAAGTTAAATAAATTCGTTACAGCAATTATTCCTTTCAGGTCTAAAATCATAACGAACCAGAGGTTCTTAGCAACCAAAACAGGACCTTGGCACTCTGTGCAGATAGCAAGCAATTTGCCTGGTATCTCCGTTACGTGTAGCACTCCAATGTAAATGAATTCCTCAGGATTATCGAGTCTGGGATTCGGTGGAGAGTCGAGGGTCGAGGGTCGAGGGTCGAGGGTCGAGGGTCGAGGGTAGAATGTCGTCGGTCAAGTAAATGACATTGCTTGCGAATTTTATAGATAATTTCATGTCGGAACCCCGTAGTTATTAGACGGAAAGGGTTGTTTTGAAATCTCACTGTTGAAAATGGCTTTTAAATTTTGAGTTGCGTCCAAACTGCGTTACTTTCGGTTGGCTATGAAAACATTAATTTGAAGTTAAAACAACCAGCGTGCTAAGAAAGTTTGTATCTTCATTTAAAGAAAGCTTTGGTCGCTGTACTACTAACACGACACGGCGGAAAATCCCTTGCATTCCATGTTTTGTCGGCTTTGAAGCTTATGCATTTCTGTTTTTTTTTTTTAACTTTGTTTAAAGTTCAGATCTAGATTTACGGAAAAGCCTATGATATCACATCACAAGATGGCGTTTTTCAGATGTGCGGCTATGAGTTTCTGTTGACTGAGACAAAATCAGACCTTGACGTCTACAACAAATGGTGTTGTGATGCGATAACATCAGTTTTTTTTATTTCTCCTTCACAAAATATGTCTTCTTAACTGCGAGGCACAGATGGTAATATTTCTGTACATCGCTTGACTGTTTCGAAAGAACTCTGGCTTTCAGTGATCACCGTTTTGATGGAATAGAGAATTTTTAAGGGCCCTTCGCAAGGTTTACATAATAGATGTAAAAGGTAAAGTAAAGTCTGCTTACGAGCCAAGTGGTTCATTTGGCCGGAGCTTATCCCGGTTTCTGTAGCATGAAGCGACTAGGAGTATTTCTACTCCCCCCTGGATGGGCCGTCCATCGCAGGGTTACTCCCAGCATTAAATTGGCCGGTACCCATTTATACACCTGTGTAGAGAGAGGCACCGTGAGAATTAAGTGACTTGCCCAATAACACAGCACAATGTCCGCAGCCAGGCCCCAAACCCGGAGGCTACTCGCTCTGGAGTCGAGCGCACTAACCATGAGGCCACCGCGCCTCCCACATAATAGATGTGGCAAGAATTTATCTTGATTAAGGTGGGGCTAAACGTGAATTTGAATGGCATTTTAAGAGGTTTAAAGAAGGGATAAGAGAAAGAAAATTGTTTTTGGAACACCAACAGACAGTTGCCACCAACCCAAGAGCACACCATGTTGATAGGGGACTGTTTGGGTGTCCATATAACAATTTTTAACTTCAAATTCTACTTTTTAAGCTACATCAAATCTGAACTATTTCTTATTTCTCCAAATTTTGTCGTTTAATTGGAATTGTGGAATGTTGCTGAGTATAAATATATTGAATATAAACTATCGTTATATTGCAAGCAATTCTCAGGCCAAATGGAGTACTCTAGTTGGCTGGATTTTAGTTGGGATTTTACAGCAGGGACCATTACCTTGGAAACGGCTCCAATGCATTGAAGACTCCGAAGAATAGTCACTTGGTATAAATGACAACAACGAAGCTGACGATGATGCTGGTGACATTCCATTCTTTGACCGCGAGCCCAACTTCCTTCTCAGAACGGTTTCCCGGTTCGGAAGAACTATTCGCTTCAATAGCAGAATTATGTCCTACGCCATTGCTATGATTTATTTAAAAGACTGAAAACACTTCTTGATGGATGCAACTGAAAACACTTAAGTTATTATTTTAATGACTTGAGTGTTTAAGCTTCACCTATAAGGTAAATGTGAAACGGCAGTGATGACCACGTGACTATTTTGCTCACTTTTCGTAACGCCTGTTTTGTTTTTTTTATTTTTTTTTAGCTTGACGGGAAGTATTGTCATACTAATTATAGGAATGTTAAGATGAAGAGTATTCTTGTTACTGATCGTATACATTAACACTAATATCACGGGCCGTCATCGCCGTTTCATAAAACATGCATGATGCTCAACCTTTCTACTGCTTAATTAAATCTAAACTTACAACCAAGTTCAACAAAGTGGAAAATGTGAACAGATTCCATGATTACTACTAATTATAATGGACAATCACGCATCATTTGGCACTTATGTCCAGGTTTGCAATTTGCAAACGCAGCTGCAGAAATTGCAATTTTTTGCAAAAATCGTAAAAGCTGAAAAGAAGAACACAAGTCACAACTAGAATTCGCGAATTTTGCGAAAAAATGACACGAATCCTAACAGCTCAAAAGAGCTAGCTAGAACTCGCGATTTTTGTGAGTTTTGCGAAAGTTGCGATTTTTTGCGATAAATGGCAAAAATCGTAACAACTGGGCCTCGCGATTTTTGCCAAAATTGTGAATTTGTCGGAAAATCTTCAAATTCGTAAAGGCTGAAGAGATAGAGAAGACAAGTTCCCGACAAGAATCACGATTCTGACAATTCTTGTACGTTGCGAAAATCGCTAACATATCGCATTTAACTCTATAATCCATCGCCAATGCATGTACTTCAGTACTGGACTCGTTTAAAAGCAACATGCTACAAACTATACAGACGTTATAAGATCGTCATAAAAGAAGCTCCAACTGTATTGCGCACTTTTATGCAGTGAATCGAAAACTGGGAATTTTGTTCCTCTGGCACACTGATTAGTCACAACAGAAGTGTAAAGGGAAGCTTTAAAAAGTTCCCAGAAGAAGGCGCATTTTCGTGATGTTGGCGCATGTTGTGTCGATTCAAAGTGGTGCTCTCAAGGATGAGCTTGCAACGAGTTCCCGTGATAATAAACAATATCACAGAAGTTCATTCTCCTTTTTACTAATTTTTTGACTTTTCAGGGGTAATACAGATTACCAAATAATTCACTGAAGAAATAATTCACTGAAGAAAATTTTCATAACAGATGCAATTTAATACTACGCACCTTTTACATTCACTCAAACCTGACAAGACAATATTTTGTTACACAATGAAGTTCGCACGCTCTTACGATCTTTCCAATTCTTCGCAAAAATCACGAGTCTTCTCGCACACTCGTCTCCTCTATATTTTCACTTTTTTTACGATTTCTCACTAAATTTGTAATTTTCAAAAAAATCGTTGATTTTTTTATGATTTGCCAGTCTTGACTTTTCGATTTTTCATTAAACTCGCAATTCCACAAAAGGTGGTTTTAAATCCGCTCCACAGAACTTTCTTTAAATGTGCAGACAGTTTCATTCTGGCATGCTGATTGCATTGCACCAAATTCGTTTTTCAGACATGGGCAGCTAAAGCCAAAATATCGAGTTGTTTTTGCAGGGCTTTCCTGTTACCACGGTAACGTTTTACGTCAAAAAAAATCATCGAATCTTTTTCAGCAATATTTGGTGTTTGATATGGTACCATACGATTTCTTTTAAGTGATAAAGTGTTGTAGTGTCAATCCTAATAAGAAGGTTTCTTTCAAGTTAAATCAGACATTTTCGGAATGGCTCCCTGTCAAAGCAGGGGTCCCCCAAGGGACCAAACTAGACCCGATTTTGTTCGTCATAATGGTCAATGATTTGCGGAGGGCCATGTCACCTAATCTCGGAATGTGGAATTACGTAGATGATGTCTCGTTGTCAGCGAACCTTAGTAAGGGTAGCTTGTGATCTTCCCAGTCTACACTTGACTATATAAACAGCTGGGCCTCTGACAACTGTATGCGTCTTAACGCTAAGAAATGCAAAGAGTTGCGTTTGTGTTTTTTCAAAGAAAAACCCCAGTTATCCCCCTTAAGAATTGATAATCAACCGTTAGAAGTGGTAACCTCACATACGGTCCTGGGGCTTATTATTCAGAATGACTTAAAGTGGAACGAACATATCGCATCAGTAGTTGCTAAGGCATCGAAACGCTTACATATCCTACGTGTTTACGTCGGGGTGGTGTCCCAGCAGCTGACCTAGTCTCAATTTATGTGTCTTTGATACGCTCTATTTTGGAATATAGCTGCGTAGTCTAGCATTATGCTCTTCCTTCCTATCTGTCTGAACAGCTCGAAAGAGTCCAGAAACGAGCTTTTGGTATTATCTTTCCCAAACAAACCTATAGCAGGGCATGTGAACTTGCTGAATGCCCAAGGTTGGACGTTCGACGCAATGATCTTTGCATTAGAACTTTCAAGAAAATTGAGGGGAAAGGCCCTCTCTCAAAGCACCTAACAATGACGAGGGTGAGCGCAAATGGACGTACGATGAGGAATAATACTCACAGAACCATATATAAGTGTAGAACGGAGCGGCTTAAAAGGAGCTCTTTTCCTAGTGCAATTATTTCTTTTAATAATAATATTTAGAATCTACATTTTTATGTAATTTTTAAATTTCATATAATTTTTAAATTGTAAATACACATTGTAATTCATTTTTAAATGCGAAAATGTGTGTTTTTCAATAAACTATTATTATGGCCACTTTTAATTTTCCGCTTTTCAGTGTTTTGTTTTGGACTTTTCGTTTGTTTTTTATTTTTTATTTTAACTAACAATTCCACTATCATCCATTTGTGTTTTAAATTGATCGCTCTGAGTCGTTCGCGGATTCCTTTAGGACAATTGGTATTATTATTTTTATTATTCTGCTCGTATCTAAATAGAATGGAAAAAAGCCGTGATCATCCAATGCTGAGAACGATTCTGCATTAACAGCTAAAATTCTATTGATTGTATTATACTTGTTTAACTCTAATTTTGTGCTGTTCCTGATTGTACTTTTAAAAGTATTGTTAAGATAAATTAGTACTACGTTACTTAGTTTTGGGTTTGTTTTCATATACATTGCGTTTTATGTTTTCATTTCTAGATACCTTCATAACAATAACATAAGTCAACTCCCAGAAAACGTTTTCTATGGACTCACAAGTCTACGTCTGCTGTAAGTATATTGCCACAAATACACTTTCAAAATATGACACAACTATGAGCCTCTCTACTCCACAAATAATTGTGTGACTTAGTTACAGAGTGACTCACACAGCTAAGTTAAATAAATTCGTTACAGCAATTATTCCTTTCAGGTCTAAAATCATAACGAACCAGAGGTTCTTAGCAACCAAAACAGGACCTTGGCACTCTGTGCAGATAGCAAGCAATTTGCCTGGTATCTCCGTTACGTGTAGCACTCCAATGTAAATGAATTCCTCAGGATTATCGAGTCTGGGATTCGGTGGAGAGTCGAGGGTCGAGGGTCGAGGGTCGAGGGTCGAGGGTAGAATGTCGTCGGTCAAGTAAATGACATTGCTTGCGAATTTTATAGATAATTTCATGTCGGAACCCCGTAGTTATTAGACGGAAAGGGTTGTTTTGAAATCTCACTGTTGAAAATGGCTTTTAAATTTTGAGTTGCGTCCAAACTGCGTTACTTTCGGTTGGCTATGAAAACATTAATTTGAAGTTAAAACAACCAGCGTGCTAAGAAAGTTTGTATCTTCATTTAAAGAAAGCTTTGGTCGCTGTACTACTAACACGACACGGCGGAAAATCCCTTGCATTCCATGTTTTGTCGGCTTTGAAGCTTATGCATTTCTGTTTTTTTTTTTTTAACTTTATTTAAAGTTCAGATCTAGATTTACGGAAAAGCCTATGATATCACATCACAAGATGGCGTTTTTCAGATGTGCGGCTATGAGTTTCTGTTGACTGAGACAAAATCAGACCTTGACGTCTACAACAAATGGTGTTGTGATGCGATAACATCAGTTTTTTTATTTCTCCTTCACAAAATATGTCTTCTTAACTGCGAGGCACAGATGGTAATATTTCTGTACATCGCTTGACTGTTTCGAAAGAACTCTGGCTTTCAGTGATCACCGTTTTGATGGAATAGAGAATTTTTAAGGGCCCTTCGCAAGGTTTACATAATAGATGTAAAAGGTAAAGTAAAGTCTGCTTACGAGCCAAGTGGTTCATTTGGCCGGAGCTTATCCCGGTTTCTGTAGCATGAAGCGACTAGGAGTATTTCTACTCCCCCCTGGATGGGCCGTCCATCGCAGGGTTACTCCCAGCATTAAATTGGCCGGTACCCATTTATACACCTGTGTAGAGAGAGGCACCGTGAGAATTAAGTGACTTGCCCAATAACACAGCACAATGTCCGCAGCCAGGCCCCAAACCCGGAGGCTACTCGCTCTGGAGTCGAGCGCACTAACCATGAGGCCACCGCGCCTCCCACATAATAGATGTGGCAAGAATTTATCTTGATTAAGGTGGGGCTAAACGTGAATTTGAATGGCATTTTAAGAGGTTTAAAGAAGGGATAAGAGAAAGAAAATTGTTTTTGGAACACCAACAGACAGTTGCCACCAACCCAAGAGCACACCATGTTGATAGGGGACTGTTTGGGTGTCCATATAACAATTTTTAACTTCAAATTCTACTTTTTAAGCTACATCAAATCTGAACTATTTCTTATTTCTCCAAATTTTACTACTCTTTTGAGAAAGCTATCTCCTCCCAAATATACGTAAAACTCACCAAGAAAATTTCAAAACGCCCCAAAAGACTGATTTCTGTTATGAGCATAGTGTTTTTATATTGCTTGAAACGCAAACGAGATACTTCCGATAAAATTTAACCGATTTTAAGCGGCGTGAAAACGGCTTTTAGGTGTACCCCCGCCTTAGTCAGGGAAAAAAAACGACAAACAAACAACGACAGCAACAGCAAAGCAGAATGAAAGACATGTTCTTTCTGATTGGAACTTACGAGCGAACATACGAGCGAGCGAGTACCATTGGTCTAGACAATGAAAGGGCCTTGTTTTGTTAGAAGTGCCAAATCCTGACCTCAAGTCGGGAAATGTGCGAGACATTTCCTGTCCCGCTCCTGGGTTTTCAACCGTATCAGCGAGAGAACCCGTTTTCTGTGCTACTCGTCTTTTGACCATTTTCAGTGGACATAGCGTCTTATCCATCTTTTAAGGTTCGTCAATAATTCATATTTTGATCAGTCGTTAGTGCCTCTAGTACTACCTCCTTATTGCTGCGAGAGAGCGCAGCGAACGAGCAGCAGCACTAATCTGGGCGGTTACCTGTGTTCCTTTTGGCCAAGTAGGACTGCGCTTTCCTTACTCGATTTTTCCCGGCTAGCGATATTGCCTTTTCTGAATACGTAGTACATCGGTCAGCGGCTATTGACCTATCACCATGCGTAAAGCGTGGTCGTGACTGTGATCGTCCAAATGCTTTAGGATTACCACATGCTTTACATAACAAAACAAATTACATACTTAATTGACCGCTACCCATAGGGGCTTTTCAGGGACAATGAAACACAACGAAACGACGGAACAGAATAACAACAACAACTGTTAAGAATCCCAACTGACCGGAGGCAAACCAGTTGGCTATTTACAAGTGCAACTGGGAAGTTGACCCAGGATCAAATTCAACGAGATCCCGGGATCCCAAGGCCAGCGCCACTGGGCCACACTGCCTCACTACTTTGCTGGATTTGTTTCATGCTTTAGGATTGTAATAGGATTTCGAGCAAAATATAAAGGTAAGCTCATACGATTATACAATGTCAAACGCTACGTCAATCGTTAATGGAAGTATTCATCAAGGTGACCGTCGTTTTAGCGACGTATCTGGAGGAAGATAATGTGCTTTTACGAGTGTCTCAGCTCTGTTATGTGCTAAGTCGTCTGATGTTCTACAATGGATGTCTAATGGACAGCCTACACAGTTCATCAGTTATTGACAGAGGGAGATGCTATGTACCTTAAGACTTTTTAAGAGCATCTGACCCTGAAATGATTGATGGATTGGAAAATCTCTAAACATCTCAACAATGCAGAGCAAGAATTTAAGCGGAAATTGAAGGTTGCGTTTTAGTTGTATTACAAAAAACGTTTGTTACGTTGTAATTTAAAATATAATGGCATCGTTGTTATGTCTTGTCTGTCATTATATTGTCATTTTTCTGACTTTCTACTACTACCATTTCTACTACTACCACTTCTACTACTACTACTACTACTACTACTACTACTACTACTACTACTACTACTACTACTACTACTACTACTACTACTACTACTGATAATAATAATAATAATAATAGTAACAATAATAATAATAATAATAATAATAATAATAATAATAATAATAAAAGGATATCTTTGATACTTATCGAAACAATTGTCTCTCACTTCTCGCAGCATTTCACCTTTGATAAAAACGGCTATGGATGATACCAACACCTTCTACCACCCAAGCATATCTCACATTAAGCGGAAGAATCCTTTGTTCATGGGGCTAGTTTATGTCAAAGCAGATTTTTACAACTCTCTGGACGCCGATAACCGCCAAGTATTAGTATCTTACCAATTTAATGTCATAGTAAAATAGCATACCATATGTTATTTGAAATTAATTTCATGTATGGTATTTGATCTTTACTGAAAGACAAGCATGTGACACGTTAGACTTGCCAGAAGCAGCTTGTTCCTTTGGTTGTGTCAATAGACATAACATAGTTCTTTTTGGTGTTGATTACTGATAATTCATATGTTTCTTTGTAAAATGACGTCATCAGTGACATAAAAAATGACTTCAAAAATTACTTTATTCCGTACTCTTTCGTGCTAGTTGATTTCAAAACAAAATAAAAAGATAGGTACGCATTGCGTACGTGTGGTAGTGCAATAACTTGACACATCGCTTTATTCCATAACTGTCAACTAAGCTGCGTTTTGTTTTCAAGGACGTAATATGTAAAATACTAAAACCAGAAAGATTGAAGAAAATAAATGGGAATCGAGAAACATTGGCTTCGAGGCTGAGATGAAGTTTAACTTCTTTTTCACAGAAAGTTAAAGCGTGTACTCTGAGCGTCTGACACTTCACAACAACAGTTCACTGCAGTTAAGCCTTGTCCAGCGGGGTTAGACCTCAAAATATACGACTTGTTGCCAGAAACATACATGTAGGACCGAAAATTATATTTTAACGCTCAAAAATGCAAACTAAGCATGGTACAGATTTTGTTAGCCTGCTTTATGCAAAACATTTATTGACGCAAAAGTAAATCAATATTAAGTGAACGTATGATCCTCGCAGTTATGAACGCAATTTTTGCAATTGCGTAGAGAAGCCTGAAAAATTAAGGACTTCAACGGGGTTTGAACCCGTGACCTCGCGATACCGGTGCGACGCTCTAACAAACTGAGCTATGAAGTCACTGACGTTGGGATTTGGTCATTTGTGGGTTCTAATGTTCCCGTGAGGAATGAATCAATGATGAAATGATACATGATCATATATGATATATAGACCTGTTTATTTACATGTTTCATGCAGTTATTTTCCGGTGCAGCTGTTAAATGACATGAGGATTCAACGGGGTTTGAACCCGTGACCTCGCGATACCGGTGCGACGCTCTAACCAACTGAGCTATGAAGTCACTGACGTTGGGATATGGTCATTTGTGGGTTCTAATGTTCCCGTGAGGAATGAATCAATGATAATGTGATACATGATCATATATGATGTATAGACCTGTTTATTTACATGTTTCATGCAGTTATTTTCCGGTGCAGCTGTTAAATGACATGAGGATTTGAAAAGGCTTTTAGTTCTGTTTTCCCTCTCACCTAACACACAGGCGGTTTCCGCTTCTTCTTTTTTTGCATACAGATTTATTTTTATTAAAAGAAAAGTGGAGCGAAGAATTGAGTGATTAAATTGCGAGAGAAAAAGGAGGCTATCATTGAAATAAACAGACACAGACTAGCCGATGTAATTTACATGTCACTCACATGTTTATCAATCAGCAAAATTAAAATAGTGTTGCCGAACGTACACTCGATCATTTATGACAAGGTAACTCCATCGTTTAGGAAATAAAATGTGCTTTATTATTTATCAGCGTCACATCTCACACATATTCTTCATATTACTCCTATTTTAGGGAATTCTTGATGATTTTGCGGTTCATTTGTCAAATAAACCAAAAACGCTTATTGGCGTCTCCTTAAAACATTCTTGAAGGAATTTCTCATCATCAGTACATGTATTGAACCAGGTCATGGTCAGTATGTCCTGGGAGGCACAACAAAGCTTCTTTGCAAGTGGATTGCTAATGTCATCTTACAATTTATTGTTGTGCCAATAAAGGAGGCATCATGCACTTAGAGTCCTGGAACATTTGCCCTCTGAGGCGACCAAATAGTTAAGAAGATACTTCTTGGGATATTTAACAATTATTCCATGAGCGCGCGTTGAATGTGAAATTGCAAAACAAGGCGTGCAGTCTATAACCAGTCTCACATCCAACAAGCGTGAATGGAATAATTGCTTTATTAAATTCCTTAAACTCCAAAAGTTTGGAAGTACCAAATACAAGCGAAGAAAGGGACAAAATCCTAGCGAAGTTGAAAAAAACTTGATGATGCGATCAGATGCAGGCTCGTCACAAAAACATGTCTTATCTTTTTGCGTACTTCTAAGAGTCGGAATTGATCCAAACCGCTTTCGACAAAAAAAAAAAAAAACGGGTTTTTTTTGCTTTATATCGAGAGAAATTTCGCTTTCCTGCGAAAATTCAATTTAGTTTAGCAACTCTGAGCGCAGTCATTTACCATATAAGGTCAAACTAAGGTAAAAGAGCTGTTAACCGAAATTAAGTGAACCAATCAGAGCACGAGAAATGCATTATCCGTGGATGCGAATTTAATAAAAATGCATATATCCAAGAAGCAGCCAGGTACACAAGAATGCTAGGACTTCTACCTGGCTGAATAAAAAGTAATTTAAAATGCTGGCCTACATTATCATCTTTCTTAAAGTGCTACTATGATAAAAAAAATCACTTCCTTTTTTTCTTCAGATTTTTAAAGTGTGATTGCTCAACACTTGACTGGCGAAATTTTAAGCTTTTTATCCAAAGGCTATTCATTTTGAGTGTAAGTTTTGGATTTCACGGTCTGCCATTAGTGACGTCCCAAACTGACCAATTGGACCTCAGAGGGTTGGATCTAAGGAAAAGTGATGCCATTTACTGACTAGCTCAAAATTTCAGCGTGTAAACGCAGCTTATTATATATGCAAAACACGAGTTTAATTAAGAGTCTGAAAACCCGAAACTCAGTGCTGCATATCAAGTCACCCGTGCACATACGCACTGCATTCTTAAACTATTGAGTCTTTGACGTCATTTTCTCCTGAATCCAGTTCTCTCCAGATTTTAAAGTTAGTGATGGCGGACCATTAGGAAAAATCCAGTTAAAATAAACAAGTGTCTTTTTGAAATCAAGGCTTTAAAAAACTTCCATCAGTTACTGTTTAGTTAACATAGTTTTGAAATCCAAAGAAAAATAAATATTATTTTTTTGGCCATAGTAGCACTTAGAAAGTGCTTAATCATGTTGAATATCCCAAAAGCACTCAAGTACACTTGAATGTCAGGAATCCTACCTAGCTGAAAGGATTCCAATATTGCTTAAATCTACATCTCAAAATATTGGATGTGTTGTATATCCCAGGAGCGCTAGGGCACATTGCAATACCAGGACTCCTACCTGGCTGAACCAAAAAGGATATACAACATTGTTCCATCTATGGCTCAGAATGTTGTTTATGTTGTATATCCTTGGAGCACTTAGGCACATTTCAATGCCAGGACTCCTGCCTGGCTGAACCACAAAGGATATACAACATTGTTTACATCTATGAATCAAAATATAGTTTGTGTCGTATATCCCAGGATCGCTCAGACACGTTTCAATGCCAGGACTCCTACTTGGCTGAACCAGAAAGGATATACAACATTTTTTAAATCTACAACTCAAAATAATGTTTATCCTGCATATCCCAGGAGCACTCATCCACATTTCAATGCCAGGACTTCTACCTGGCTGAACCACAAAGGATATACAACATTGCCTAAATCCAACACTCAAAATATTGTTTATGTTGTATATCCCATGGAGGGCTCAGGCACAATTCAATGCCAGGACTCCTACCTGGTTGAACTAAAAAGTACATACAACATATATTAATTTCAATCGTCACAACTGGTCCAAATTCTTAATGTTGTTTGTTTGCTTTTGATTTTTGTTCTTCAACGGGATTTGAACCAGCGAGCATCGCACCGGTATCGCGAGGTCGCGGGTTCAAATCCCGTTGAAGTCCTGAAAATTTTTTAGGCTTCTCGACGCAATAGAAATTTGCGCTCATCACTGCGAGACAACATGGTTTTATTTGATTTCATACCCGCAGTGCAATATATGATGTATTTCATGTATATCTTTCACTCATAATTACTTATCACGGGAAGTTGTGAACTCAGAAGTGACCAGCTCCCAACGTCAGTGGCTTCATAGCTCAGTTGGTTAGAGCATCGCACCGGTATCGCGAGGTCGCGGGTTCAAATCCCATTCAAGTCCTGAAAATTTTTCAGGCTTCTCGACGCAATAGAAATTTGCGCTCATCACTGCTAGACAGCATTTTTTAATTTGATTTCATACCTGCAGTGCATTATATGATGTATTTCATATATATCTTTCACTCATAATTACTTATCACGGGAAGTTGTGAACTCAGAAGTGACCAGCTCCCAACGTCAGTGGCTTCATAGCTCAGTTGGTTAGAGCATCGCACCGGTATTGCAAGGTCGCGGGTTCAAATCCCGTTGAAGTCCTGAAAATTTTCAGGCTTCTTGACGCAATAGAAATTTGCGCTCATCACTGCGAGACAACATGGTTTCATTTGATTTCATACCCGCAGTGCAATATATGATGTATTTCATATATATCTTTCTCTCATAATTACTTATCATGGGAAGTTGTGAACTCAGAAGTGATCAGCTCCCAACGTCAGTGGCTTCATAGCTCAGTTGGTTAGAGCATCGCACTGGTATCGCGAGGTCGCGGGTTCAAATCCCGTTGAAGTCCTGAAAAATTTTCAGGCTTCTCCATGCAATAGAAATTTGCGCTCATCAATGCGAGACAACATGGTTCCATTTGATTTCATACCCGCAGTGCAATATATGATGTATTTCATCAGAAACCCATAAGGGTTGAAACGTGTAACGGCCCCATGTGTGCTGGGAAACAAGCTTCTGAATATTCGATTTGCTAAGTACCATATTTGGAACAACAACAGCGAGGGGTTTCCAAATATGGTACTTAGCACTGAAACATTCAACCAATCAGTTCGCACTGAATGTTCGGAAGCTGTGAACGCGCGTCACACGTTTCAACCCTTATGGGTTTCTGATTTCATATATATCTCTCACTCATAATTACTTATCACGGGAAGTTGTAAACTCAGAAGTGACCAGCTCCCAACGTCAGTGGCTTCATAGCTCAGTTGGTTAGAGCATTGCACCGGTATCGCGAGGTCGCGGGTTCAAATCCCGTTGAAGTCCTGAAAATTTTTCAGGCTTCTCGACGCAATAGAAATTTGCGCTCATCACTGCGAGACAACATGGTTTCATTTGATTTCATACCCGCAGTGCAATATATGATGTATTTCCTATATATCTTTCACTCATAAAAGCCAGTATAACATGCAAAATATTCATAAAAATTAAATATTATGAGTGGTTTAAATCTATGCCTGGTTATGCTACGATCCATAAATCTAAATTTAGCTGTCGCTAAATTTAGATTTCTTTCTCGGACCCCCAAATCGATTTTTCGTTGATAGTGTCGATTAGCCACTTGTAGTTTTATAGTCCTCCACAAACCCTTCGATCCAAGATATCGGGAGCAACATCTTTAATATCACCAAGCTTGACTAGGGCAAACAGGGACCTTGAGATAAATTTGCTGGGCTAACCACCGCGCATCGACGATTTTAGCATAAACCGCTCGTTATGAAACAACCTCTTTCCCAGGGTCTCTCTTCTCTGCCTCTATTGTCGTTGAGAAAAGAGTCTCGTTCACACTGGTCACGCGGCACTCGTCGACAAACATGTTCCCACTAGGAGAGTGTTTTCGTTTAACTGGGCGAAAGCGTATAGACCAATTCGGCTAACTCAATGTTGCACCCAATTCAAATCTCTCGGGGTTAAGATTCTTTGTGTGTTGAGTTTGCATGACAATGAAGCATTCACATTTAAATGATATGGAAATACTTGGAACAAAACGCTTTATTTCCAAAAGATTTGAATTGGGTACAACATTGAGTTAGCCGAATTGATCTATTCGTTTTACAAGGCATTTTTAAATAATTCCCACGGGAGACGAATTCCCAAAAAAGTGGTCAACCTAAAAACAAGAGCTTTTGTTATCGACAAGACAACTGTAATGTCGCGGCGATTGACGTTCACAAAAAAAAATTGATTTCGTTACTATCTAAAGGTGCTTCCACCGAACATACACTAACATAAAAGAATACACCAAACACTACGTTTGGTTAATAAAAATGTCTCTTTTATGTTACGGGGGCTAAAAATATACACGCCATTAAAGGGCTATGCAGTGGTAAAATAAATATCTTAACGACATCGACAATTTACGCGAAGTTGTTGAAATATAAATCGTAAGTCAAAACTCTCTACTCGCTGTACAAGAATTCCACTTAAGGAATCCCGTTGTTTAGCATTCGAAAAAAAAACGAAAATTAACGAACAAAATAAAATACCTGCCCATGTTAATACAGTTTGATTTGATGTTTTGAGGATGATACCTGACATAAGAAATTAAATAACATCACACCGGCTGATCGCTGAACATGTTTGTTTGCCATGGATAAACGTTTCGGTTTTTTTGTTGCACGTGAATTCACGTGAGGTCACAGCACTTCTGGTTTTTACAATCCGCCATGTCGGTGTACAGCTACACACCCTAGCCACAGGGATCCTAGCCACAGCGATCGCTTCGGCAGTACACTTGCGATTTTCGCCTTGTTTTCGAGATGGATTCGCCAGAAAAACTTTTGGTTAAAGAGGAAAGTTTCCCAGTTATTTCAGAATATATTAAGAGCTTGGATAAGCATGTAAAAAAGCGATATCTTCAGAAGATTTCCGTGACTGGAGTCGATCCTGCAGCCCTCAACGCCGGTGTGAATCTGGACGCTGAATGTATACCTCCCATAGAATCAACGGACATCTTTAGTTACTAGGTGCTGGGAACAAGTTTTTATACAAACATGCTTGGAAATTTTGGAGTCAAATTCGGCCAACATTGAAATGCCGCGCGAGACATGGGGTACCGTAAAAAATCCAACATGGCTTACTATATTCGCTCACGGGCATTCAAAAATGGAATATAAGATCTATTATATCGCCAGGATACAAAATCTTAAAGCTTAGACCTATAAGTGGATGAGTCGCAATATTTAAATCACAGATTTAAAGAGCTCTGCGAGTTGTTCAAAATGCAAACAGAAAATCGAGAGGGCTTCGCTTACGATTTGACTTTGTTGTTTTATACTAAACTTATTAGTTCAGAACACGCAGTAAGACGACAGATTACCTCCAAAATGCCTCCAAGAAATCCATTTATGGAATTATCTGATGTTTTGACCACTCAAGATGGTATAAAAGCTTCCTTGGTCACATAATTATTGCAAGATAGTCTGCTGAACATTATGTTATGCTTTGTTAGGTCCCACATATGAAACAGCCGGTGAGAAGTGCTCGTTTTTTACGACTTTCAAGGTGGTAAAACCCCCACTGTTCTACCTGTCTTTGTTTCAACTACCATCTCTAGTCTCCGAGTTGCTGGTTCTTTAATAATACTTCTATCGCTTCTTTGAAACTATCGAAACGACCTCCGCCTCTGGCTTTCATCGATCATCCAAGACCGTGTCTGTTAAACAGGTCATTATTCTTGAAGTCACAACAGCGAAAGGCAAATACCTGTTGTATGTCTCTATTGTTTCACTTTTCCTCCATAAAGCAGCAGTCCAGCAGTTCTTTCCGTTGGCCTTTAAAATAACGACTTTTTGGAGGCGAAAAACAAAAGGAAGATTATGACAAGCTAGGCCACATTATATATCAAAACAAAGCTTGAAGTGCATTGAATGCTGTTGTTTGCCGATAAAAACCATTTGCGTACCCAGGCCTTCGCTAGAAGCAAAAAGAGTTGAGCCATTGTGCCCAAAATTCGAAATTCCCGCGACCGAGAAAAATTTTTCGGTAGGGAGACTGGAAACTGGGGACATTTTCTTGGCCGAATTTGAGGTAAAAATTTCCAAGCTTCAAGATCTTTAAAAGCTTGGAGGCTCACAAATGGTTGACATCTGATTTTGTTATCAGTGTACAAGGATGTGTTGTCGCAAAAAGGTTTCTTTTACTTTGCCCAATTGGACAAAGTAAAAGACTCTCAAAGAATGAATGATCCGGCGATCTCCACTTAGATAATAGCAAGTAAAGAAAGCACCGTTTTGTCGGCCCATTGCATGGACTGTAAAGCAGGTTTGGCAGAATCATGCTCACATGTAGCCAGTATCCTATTTTATATATATTGAAGCATGGGCAAGGATTCACGAAAAACTTACATGTACCCAAGTTAAATTCTCGTGGTTCTTACCGAAAGGAATGAACGATGTACCGCACTCCCGAGTTCGTGACATAAATTTTAAGTCCGCAAGTGCGCTGAAGGCCAGATTGGATAACAAAATAGACTCCCTGACTGTCAATGAAAGCTCCATACGATCATGATCAGCTTTTCAATCTGACTTATGTTCAAGTGGTAATGCACTTCATGAAAATGTTCAAGTCCCTACGTACTATCGGGGAAATTAATGATTTCTGTCGGAAACTGAACGACTTTAAAGTCAAGCTTGTAGCCTTGAGTTAGTGTCACCATACAACAAAGAGTTTATTTTGCCAAATCACAATATTCAAAGTATTCCCGAGCTGTTCGAACCTTCGCTTTTGGAACTGTCTTATCCTGATCTAGTGAAGAAGTGCTTTGAAATTAAACTAACACTGTCAAGTGAACAGGTCTGTCAAATTGAAAAAGACACAATAGACCAGGCTAAAGGAGGTGCATTCTTTGGTCATAGGGCAGGACGAATTGGAGTAACAATGAGCGCTGCTGTGTTTCACAGCAATCCTAATCTCCCTTCGCAATCATTGATTAAGCAAATCTGCTACCCATCACTGTTTCAGGTGACTACAAAGGCGGTCATGCATGGACACAAATATGAAGCCGTGGTCATTGCTGCATATGAAATGCACATGAAACAAAGCCACAAAAACTTCAGAATTACTACGTGTGGACTTTTTGTACACAATGATTTACATTTCTTGCATTCTACTCTAGACTTTTTGATGTCATGTTCTTGTTTTGGAGATTGGTGTGGGGTGGTCAAATGCCCACTCTCCATTGAAAACTGTGCTTTTGAGAACTATTGCAAAAAGGATAGTCCTTGTTTTGAAATGAAAGAGGGAAACTTTTATTTTAAATGGTCACACAATTATTTTTACCAGGTACAGCAACAGCTGTCAACAAGTCACAAGAACTACAATGATTTTTGTTGTCTTTGCATTTGATAGTCATGGTCAAGCAGTTTTGAAAGAGTGTACCCAGTCCCTGATCACTGGGAGAAAGTTGTGCCAAAACTGACAGACTTTTGGCAGGAATGCATACTTTCTGAGATTTTAGCAAGGTGGTACACACGAAAATGTCATATACCAGGTATATTACCGGATGATGAAGGCATTTGTTACAGTAGAAATAATGATAAAGAAAACACTGTCAACTGCAGCAACAAAGATTGTCCATATTTGCATGGCATTTCATCAATCTTGCTTAGAAATCATTGAGCCTCTGCTAAGGACCTGGTACTGTCCGCATTGCCGTAAACTCCAACAATTTAAAAAGGGAAGGTTAAGCAAAACGAAAAGCAGACAAAAGAAAAAATTACTAAAGTTGAAGAAAGGGCTATCACTCTAGACAAATTTTGCACTTGCCAAGCAAGACCACAGCCATCACAGAGGTTGCTAGAGTGCCACAGTATTAACTGCCAAGATGCCCAGTTATGAAAAAAACCACATGGGTTTGACATGGATGTAAGGCTAAAAATGTTCCTCTTTCTTCAGTACAACAAAAGAGTTCAAAAGCACCCACTGCTTGTTCTTCTTATTCAGCTGATATTGTTAGTGGCACAGGCAATATGAATTGGAAATTAGTGAATGACTGCACAACCACTGGAACATATGATAGTAATTCTGAAAGAAGGGGGCCATTGAAAAAAGTAGATCACACTGATTGTGCCAACATTTTTGTCCCAGAAAACTTGGCTTGATTGCGACATAATTCAAGTTGCAGATGTGTGTCTTCAAAAGGTAATCCGTTAATAAGGATTTCAACGCCCAACTTTGGGACTAGTGCAAAATTTTAGCATTGCATCAAGTGAAGTTGTCCACATTCTGCATACAGAAAATGCTCACTAGGTGTGTGTGTGAGTTCAGTGGATTGCCTACCTGGAATGGTTAATTTATATGACGGCTTGTTCCATGATGTCATGGAGGAACAAATCCATAACTTAATGGCAGAGAGTTTCATTGGGATAAACACTTTAACAGTTTAGCAACAGAAGAATGGAAGCGACTGTGGCGTCTTTGCCATCGCTTTTGCCACATGTATCGTCTATTGCTTCAAACCTGAGGAAGTCTCCTTTGACATACCCAGAATGAGACCACATTTAGTGGAATAACTAAGGAGTAGTACAGTTGTACGATTTCCAGTTGTGTAAATGAACAGGGCATTATGGTTCATCATAGCTGCATTTCCTACTTTACAAAATTTCTCAAGGGAATGAAGTGTTAGTTTGAACTATAACAATATTATTTCTCTAATGGATTATTTGTTTGAATGAGAGTTTAATTTTCTTCACAATTTTATCCCAGGTGAGGTGCAATTAATATTACTGTAATCTTGCCTACTCAAATGGAACAATGGGAGTGCAGAGCAGACTCTAATAATCCGGTCAATCATAGGGACCCTTAAATTTGTAGCTCCAGGGTTTGAATCAAGAAAATCATTTGGTAAACAACCTCCCAGAATTGTCTATTTTCTCCGGAGTAAACCAATCACTCTTTCCACTTGAATTCTAACATTCGCTACCCCTCTCGTTTTTTCCACATCAGTTGGTTCAATTTGTTTCTTGCCCTTAGTAAATGCTGGAATGACAAGCTGACTCTGTTGAAACAGAACACGGTCATGACTCGTAAAGCCTCGGTCTACCATGACCACATCTCCAGGAATTAATTTATCTAGGAATCCAAAGTTTTCAGTCAAAAACTTGACAGATGTACGGCCACCCCATGCTTCAGCTATAAAAGTTATTGTTCCTTGAGGACTATTACCAATAAGTACTTTCATTGTATTATGATGTTTGTATGAGCTAAATGTTTGGGCTCGAGCAAGTAAGTTGCTAGGACGATCAATAAAGACTTCGAAGCAGTCTATTATTACTGTTATTTTTTTTTCCAAATGAATACTGAAAACAGAGACGCATTGCAGCCCACGAGGCTTCTATTTCTGGCCATAAAATCAGGGGTAACAGTATGATATCCATGGCCATCATACAGGCTGAAAATGTTCTTGTAATGGTCGAAACAGAATGTTTTTAAAGCAGTACACAAGATCTTTAAAAGGCATATTTAGCCGTAGTTTCATGAGCACAATTACAAACTCTTAAAATTTTGTGAGGCAAGAAGAACGCCTAGATACGTGTGGGGAGATCAAGTTAAAAGCGGTCATCAGAATGTCAAATGATGGTAGACTTGTATAAAAACTAACTCGCTCATCATCATTTTGAAATTCTGATTCCGCAAATCTTTAAGTAAACTCGTGACTGCAGGTAAACAAATAGTTACATTCATCACTTTGAGAACTTTTCTCCATAAATTGCTTTTGGTTAGTATTTTCACATTGAAGCTGCTGCTCATCAGCAACAGCTTCTGTTTCGTCCACTGTGCCTTCTTCTTTCTCATCTGAGTCAAGCGTATCTTCATCTAGATCATCGCCACTAGAGTTTATTTCATGCACTGGCTGGCCGGGTTCATCAATGCACCGATCTCTTCTCTGCTGTTTAACTCATGTTCGATTTGCCTCTGTGGCCTTGATTTCGCTCTTTCAGCTCGTTCCTCCTTTCCTTTGACATTCAATGAAGGAAATTTTGAATGCCCAAGATGGAGTGTTGAAACCAAATCAATGTTGTAAACATCCCATGGTAGCCAGATACGAAGTGGCGACTGCATATCCTGTCACTATTTAGGATTTTTCCGCTTAGTTAATCCCGACTTATGGCTGAAAGCCATCGTTCCCTTCTTTCACGCGTTCGCTCTTCAACATCTTCGCCTTCATTTAAAATTATTGCAGGAACTCGAAAGACTTTTTCGTCTTTATCTCGTTCGCTTCTGTTGTGGCAGCCAACAATCACTCAGAAAACCATAACAAATTTCAACCCTCGAAAGGTCTTCAACCGCTATCAATCAGCCTTTGTTTATTCACGCAAGGTGTACACCAACATGGCAGATAGCAACCGTTGTCAGGAAAGTGGTCACGTGAGTGCAAACCAAGAATTAACATTTTTCGTTGATCCGGAGCTTAACCCTCATGAAAAGGGGAGGGATGCTCGTCGTCTCCCTTAGGAGTGTAAATATTGGATTTTGGTCAAACTTAGGTGTTCTGGGCAAAACGTAGGTGAAAGTACTAAATGATAATGTCTTTGCCATCATTAAAAGTCACCGTATTTTTTATGTATCCGTGTTTTAATATGGTCTCTTTTAGGAGTCAAAAAAGGCTTGGGCCACGCCCAGATTGGTCTCTTTTAGGGGTTTAATTTGAAATTTACGACGAGCATCCCTCCCCTTTTTATATGAGAGTCCCCCCCCCCTCCCCCCGAGGGCTAGACCTTCACACAGGTGATAACGTGAATGACGCGAGTATATTTTCTGTGGCGTCCGATCGATTTGACCACAACTTTTTGCCTTTCACGTCGAATTCTATATCTAGTCCATAAAGTACTGCGATCAAACGTTTTGTCGACGATCATCTGATAAAAAAATTAATTGAGTGCTGATTCCCTTCTTCGCAATGTCGACAGGGCCTACATTACCACCCATCTCCTATCACACATTTGGTGAACCTGCCAGATTCTGGCAGACACGTGACCAGCGTGAATCAGGGTCTTTTCTCAACGACAATGGAGGCAGAGGAGAGAGACCCTGGAAACGAGTTTGATTATGAAAGTGCATTTGGACCGTAGCCTTCTAACATTAAGACTAAATCTTATGTAAGTGGTTCATTTTGGTTCTTTCTGTAAAACCTTTTATTTCATCCGAGCCAGCTCCTCTTTTTCTAATGAAGGAGCACATAAAACAATCATATTGATTCCAACTGAAACACATTAATTCTTAACCCGGCGAAATGACAATATCTCGAACCAAATTGTAATTATTTATACTAGGTACATAAAATTGGTTCACGGTTCTCAGAGTTCCTCCACTTTAGACCTATTAGGGCATTATAAACTCCACTAATTCCTTTTTCCATGCGAGAACACTTTATTATTTTTCTTTATTATGATCACGGTACAGTGAACTTTGTTCATCAAAGCTTGGTAAAAAATGCATTTTTTTAAACTACGTTTGGTCATTAAAAGTCTTCATTATTCAGTGAGAAACGTTTACCTTAGTTTAAATAAACTTGATCTCGCATTAAGTTTTCCGCTTCTTTGTGTTTTGTTTTAGATTTTTAGAAAATTAATTAACAATTATTGGAAGAGGTTGAGCTAAATATCGTGATTTGTCACTGGCGAGCAGATCAATTAATTAATAATAATTGATCTGCGAGACACTGACAAATCACGATATTTTGCGATAACCGAGGTCAATAATTGTTTTATCATTCCATCACCGAGTTTGGTTTTTGTTTTCGTTTCTGAGAAGCCGTAAGGCCGCGCTGCCTTGCAGAGTCGATTAATGGCACCAATCAATTGGTTTCCTTCTCAGCATAATTACATTTGTAGACTTCAAATTGTACCATCAGTTAGACGTTCAATAACACTAGGCATCAACAAAGCTGAAGAATTTCACAGTTTTCGAAACATATCCCGACAAGTGAAGCTTTGGTGTAAAGCTCGCCATTCTTTTTTCTGGCTTCAGCATAAAATCTCTTCAGTACATTTGCGTTCGCCAACTTGTCCTTCGCGTCGATGACACGAGTGACTCATGGTCTGCCTTTCTTTCCTTGAGATACTCTCGAAATACGCTCAGTGCAATTTTTGTTCCTTTTTTAGTATTCTCACTGTTCTTTCGATCAACTAAAGATGTCGAATCATTCTCTGACAGCTCGGGGAACCGATCTGCCATTTTCTCGCAAGAATCCGCAGGAGCGGGATTTGAATTGCGCATGAGCAGATTATTTGCAGCAAAACACTTATTTGTAGGCAGTTATTTGCAGGTCACGTGGTGGGCTCTCGTCCAATGAAAAGGAAGGACAAAATACATCGAATGATAATCAAAAATATTTGCAGAGAGCTTTAAAATACAAAGCAATGTATGGTGTTCTTTGCCAAATTGAAGCTTAATTTTCTCTGAAAAATGCATGGTTACCCCCAATTTTCTTTTTAGATACCAAGAGCACTTGCTAAGTTCTGCTTTCTCCGCATAGTTTTGAACCGCCCAAAAATATCCCAGTATTAAAAAGCACCGCCGATAGGAAATCCGAGTGCCTCGAGATGCGCAGAACGTGTGCGCAATAGCAATAGTAGTCACCGTCCTTAAAACGAGAATGGCATTGATGGCATGGTTCTTCTTTAATTCGAATTTGGTACTGTTCCTGAGTGTACTTTTAAAAGTAGTATTAAGATAAAGTAGTACTACGTTACTGAGTTTTGGATTAGTTTATATACATTGCGTTTTATGTTTTCATTTCTAGATACCTTCATAACAATAACATAAGTCAACTCCCAGAAAACGTTTTCTCAGGACTCACGCGTCTACAAAAGCTGTAAGTATATTGCCACAAATACACTTTCAAAATATGACACAACTATGCGCCTCTCTACTCCACAAATAATTGTGTGACTCAGTTGCAAGTGACTCACATAGCTGAGTTTAAAAAGTCGTTACAGCAATTAACCCTTTCAAGTCAAAAATTAAAGGGCATTTAGACCTTAGCCTTCTAAGATTAATACTACATCTCATTCCAGTCTTTCATTTTGGTTCTTTCTGTAAAACCTGAACCAGGTCCTCTTTTTTTTAATAAATGAGCACATAAAACTATCATACTGATTGCAACAGACACACATTAATTTTCCAGTCGACGAAATGACAATAGGGAGTTTAAGAAACGACTACAGCTACGACAACGCCAGAAAAGAATAATATGATTGGTTAAAAGAGGAAAAATATTCGTGCTGCACCTGCGGCACGCATTTTATTGCCGTACTCTGCATGACAACAAGGTGAACTCACCAAATTTGAGGTTTTTAAGGATAACGTGGGCGTACATTTGCGAATCTCTCATTCTATATTTTTACTCCAAAACAGCTCTTATAAATTCAATTGTAGGATAATTTCACCCACATTGAACGAAGTTCACAAGAAAGACTTAAGATTGTCCAAAGTTACAGTTTGAAGTTAAGTTTTCGTCGCCGTCTCCGTAGTAGAACTTAAAGTCCCTAATATCTTGAACGAAATTGTAGTTATGTATACTAGCTACATAAAATTGGTTGACGGTTCTCTTTAGAATTATCAAGACATTATAAACTCTACTAATTCCCATTTCCATGTGAGAACTCTTTGTTTTTTTGTTTTGTTTTGTTTTGTTATTTTTTGTATTATGATCACGGTACAGTGAACTTTCTTCATTAAAGCTCCATCGAAAATGCATGTTTTTAAACTGCACTTGGTCATTAAAAGCCTTTATTATTCGGTGAGAATCGTTTACTTAGTTTAAATAATTTTCATCTCGCATGTTTTGTTTTAGATTTTTCGCATTGTTTTCTTTCAAAGTAGCAAGTCCACAGTCATCCATTTGTGTTTTAAATTGATCGCTCTGAGTCGTTTGCGGACTCCTTTAGGACAACTGGTATTATTATTGTTCTGCTCATCTCTAAATAGAATCGAAAAAAGCCGTGATCAGCGAATGCTGAGGACGAATCTGCATTAAAAGCTAAACTTCGATTGATTGCATTGTGTGAGGTTAATGTTCGTCTCGTGACGTAACCTATGTAACATGAGATTTCGTATTATTGTATAACAAGGCTCGTGTCGAGAAAATAAAGGATTTTGACAGAAAACTACACGTGGTGTGAGAAGTAAAGCGGATCGCGTAAAGCATTGTAAACCTTTGGAAGCGACGAGAAAAAAAGCCGCAAGTTAAAATGCGAAATGGCTTCATCTGAAATTCCGTTACCGGTAAAAATTAGACTCCAAAAAGGCTGAAGAATGGAAGCGTTGAATTGAAAGACTCGAGTGTTATCACGTGGCAGCTGGCCTCGACGAAAAAGATGACAAAGTCCAAGTAAGTACGTTAGTGTACGCAATGGGATGAAACGTTAAGGATATTTTTAGAAGTTTTCGTTTGGCTGAAAGGGATACAGCATACGCGACAGTGAAGCGCCGCTTCGAAACACACATTGTGGGCCACTAAAATTTGATTATTGAACGAGCACGTTTCAACAGACCCGTTCAAGGTGGGAAGGAATCTGTGGTCGAATTTTTTGAATCCATTTACGAGCTCGCCGAAACTTGCCAGTTCGGACCTATCACAGAAGATTTGCTTAACTATTGAATACCCAACCACCCTGGGCCCGCCACTCCAAAAGTGATCTTGAAAAGTGTGGCTACGGGGCTAGGAGGTCACAAGGCCTAAGCGCTCGTTTTTTAGCTTTCAGTTTATAGTTCGGTTAACTACACTTTTTAACAAGATAGTGCGATGAATATTGTACTCGATTAGTGATTAGGCCTAAGTGCTCGTTTCAGTGATTAAGCCTAAGCACTCTTTTAAGATTTTAGCTTAATCTCGTACCCAGATCTCACTCTGTCACTGGAAATGTGAGATCTGGTAAAGTTCGACAGTACACCATGTTTCGTTGGCTACTAAAAAAACGGTTGCGGCAATGCACTCTAAGCTCCGATTGGCTTATTTTGCGGGGCACTTAGTGAAGGTTTGGTTTTCGCAAGCTCATGTGCTGTTTTGGATAAATGCCAGTTGTGCGGAGGAAAGTTGTTTTTTCAGACTCCGGAAAAGCTTTACAGTTGAGCAAAATCATTTTAAAAATTTGCGACGTTTGTGTAAATGGTACCGACGAAAGCCCCACGTACCCTGCCACTCGAATAAAGTTCTGCGTAGGTTGCTACGTGGTACGCAGAAACTAATAAATTCAAGTTGAAGTTTGTAATTTATTCAGAACAGTATTTCTCGTTCTTAAAGCGTGACTCGCGAATTAAGTAGTGATCAATTGTGATTTTTACGGTTATATTAACTACATTTTTCACGAGATCGTGTCAAGAAAATAGTACTTGTTGCATTGATTAGGTCTAAGTACTTTCAATTTACGACTTGGTTAACTACACTTTTCACGAGATTGTGTGAAGAAAATAGCACTCGTTTATTGATTAAGCCTGAGCGCTCGTTTCAGTGATTATACAGTTGCTCCGACAATTAAACAAAAAAACAATCGCCTGTAGCGCTTCTTTCTGTTTGTGGCCTTGATTTCGCTCTTTCAGCTCGTTCCTCCTTTCCTTTGACATTCAATGAAGAAAATTTTCAATGCCCAAGATGGAGTGTTGAAACCAAATCAATGTTGTAAACATCCCATGGTAGCCAGATACGAAGTGGCGACTGCATATCCTGTCACTATTTAGGATTTTTCCGCTTAGTTAATCCCGACTTATGGCTGAAAGCCATCGTTCCCTTCTTTCACGCGTTCGCTCTTCAACATCTTCGCCTTCATTTAAAATTATTGCAGGAACTCGAAAGACTTTTTCGTCTTTATCTCGTTCGCTTCTGTTGTGGCAGCCAACAATCACTCAGAAAACCATAACAAATTTCAACCCTCGAAAGGTCTTCAACCGCTATCAATCAGCCTTTGTTTATTCACGCAAGCTGTACACCAACATGGCAGATAGCAACCGTTGTCAGGAAAGTGGTCACGTGAGTGCAAACCAAGAATTAACATTTTTCGTTGATCCGGAGCTTAACCCTCATAAAAAGGGGAGGGATGCTCGTCGTCTCCCTTAGGAGTGTAAATATTGGATTTTGGTCAAACTTAGGTGTTCTGGGCAAAACGTAGGTGAAAGTACTAAATGATAATGTCTTTGCCATCATTAAAAGTCACCGTATTTTTTATGTATCCGTGTTTTAATATGGTCTCTTTTAGGAGTCAAAAAAGGCTTGGGCCACGCCCAGATTGGTCTCTTTTAGGGGTTTAATTTGAAATTTACGACGAGCATCCCTCCCCTTTTTATATGAGAGTCCCCCCCCCCTCCCCCCGAGGGCTAGACCTTCACACAGGTGATAACGTGAATGACGCGAGTATATTTTCTGTGGCGTCCGATCGATTTGACCACAACTTTTTGCCTTTCACGTCGAATTCTATATCTAGTCCATAAAGTACTGCGATCAAACGTTTTGTCGACGATCATCTGATAAAAAAATTAATTGAGTGCTGATTCCCTTCTTCGCAATGTCGACAGGGCCTACATTACCACCCATCTCCTATCACACATTTGGTGAACCTGCCAGATTCTGGCAGACACGTGACCAGCGTGAATCAGGGTCTTTTCTCAACGACAATGGAGGCAGAGGAGAGAGACCCTGGAAACGAGTTTGATTATGAAAGTGCATTTGGACCGTAGCCTTCTAACATTAAGACTAAATCTTATGTAAGTGGTTCATTTTGGTTCTTTCTGTAAAACCTTTTATTTCATCCGAGCCAGCTCCTCTTTTTCTAATGAAGGAGCACATAAAACAATCATATTGATTCCAACTGAAACACATTAATTCTTAACCCGGCGAAATGACAATATCTCGAACCAAATTGTAATTATTTATACTAGGTACATAAAATTGGTTCACGGTTCTCAGAGTTCCTCCACTTTAGACCTATTAGGGCATTATAAACTCCACTAATTCCTTTTTCCATGCGAGAACACTTTATTATTTTTCTTTATTATGATCACGGTACAGTGAACTTTGTTCATCAAAGCTTGGTAAAAAATGCATTTTTTTAAACTACGTTTGGTCATTAAAAGTCTTCATTATTCAGTGAGAAACGTTTACCTTAGTTTAAATAAACTTGATCTCGCATTAAGTTTTCCGCTTCTTTGTGTTTTGTTTTAGATTTTTAGAAAATTAATTAACAATTATTGGACGAGGTTGAGCTAAATATCGTGATTTGTCACTGGCGAGCAGATCAATTAATTAATAATAATTGATCTGCGAGACACTGACAAATCACGATATTTTGCGATAACCGAGGTCAATAATTGTTTTATCATTCCATCACCGAGTTTGGTTTTTGTTTTCGTTTCTGAGAAGCCGTAAGGCCGCGCTGCCTTGCAGAGTCGATTAATGGCACCAATCAATTGGTTTCCTTCTCAGCATAATTACATTTGTAGACTTCAAATTGTACCATCAGTTAGACGTTCAATAACACTAGGCATCAACAAAGCTGAAGAATTTCACAGTTTTCGAAACATATCCCGACAAGTGAAGCTTTGGTGTAAAGCTCGCCATTCTTTTTTCTGGCTTCAGCATAAAATCTCTTCAGTACATTTGCGTTCGCCAACTTGTCCTTCGCGTCGATGACACGAGTGACTCATGGTCTGCCTTTCTTTCCTTGAGATACTCTCGAAATACGCTCAGTGCAATTTTTGTTCCTTTTTTAGTATTCTCACTGTTCTTTCGATCAACTAAAGATGTCGAATCATTCTCTGACAGCTCGGGGAACCGATCTGCCATTTTCTCGCAAGAATCCGCAGGAGCGGGATTTGAATTGCGCATGAGCAGATTATTTGCAGCAAAACACTTATTTGTAGGCAGTTATTTGCAGGTCACGTGGTGGGCTCTCGTCCAATGAAAAGGAAGGACAAAATACATCGAATGATAATCAAAAATATTTGCAGAGAGCTTTAAAATACAAAGCAATGTATGGTGTTCTTTGCCAAATTGAAGCTTAATTTTCTCTGAAAAATGCATGGTTACCCCCAATTTTCTTTTTAGATACCAAGAGCACTTGCTAAGTTCTGCTTTCTCCGCATAGTTTTGAACCGCCCAAAAATATCCCAGTATTAAAAAGCACCGCCGATAGGAAATCCGAGTGCCTCGAGATGCGCAGAACGTGTGCGCAATAGCAATAGTAGTCACCGTCCTTAAAACGAGAATGGCATTGATGGCATGGTTCTTCTTTAATTCGAATTTGGTACTGTTCCTGAGTGTACTTTTAAAAGTCGTATTAAGATAAAGTAGTACTACGTTACTGAGTTTTGGATTAGTTTATATACATTGCGTTTTATGTTTTCATTTCTAGATACCTTCATAACAATAACATAAGTCAACTCCCAGAAAACGTTTTCTCAGGACTCACGCGTCTACATACGCTGTAAGTATATTGCCACAAATACACTTTCAAAATATGACACAACTATGCGCCTCTCTACTCCACAAATAATTGTGTGACTCAGTTGCAAGTGACTCACATAGCTGAGTTTAAAAAGTCGTTACAGCAATTAACCCTTTCAAGTCAAAAATTAAAGGGCATTTAGACCTTAGCCTTCTAAGATTAATACTACATCTCATTCCAGTCTTTCATTTTGGTTCTTTCTGTAAAACCTGAACCAGGTCCTCTTTTTTTTAATAAATGAGCACATAAAACTATCATACTGATTGCAACAGACACACATTAATTTTCCAGTCGACGAAATGACAATAGGGAGTTTAAGAAACGACTACAGCTACGACAACGCCAGAAAAGAATAATATGATTGGTTAAAAGAGGAAAAATATTCGTGCTGCACCTGCGGCACGCATTTTATTGCCGTACTCTGCATGACAACAAGGTGAACTCACCAAATTTGAGGTTTTTAAGGATAACGTGGGCGTACATTTGCGAATCTCTCATTCTATATTTTTACTCCAAAACAGCTCTTATAAATTCAATTGTAGGATAATTTCACCCACATTGAACGAAGTTCACAAGAAAGACTTAGGATTGTCCAAAGTTACAGTTTGAAGTTAAGTTTTCGTCGCCGTCTCCGTAGTAGAACTTAAAGTCCCTAATATCTTGAACGAAATTGTAGTTATGTATACTAGCTACATAAAATTGGTTGACGGTTCTCTTTAGAATTATCAAGACATTATAAACTCTACTAATTCCCATTTCCATGTGAGAACTCTTTGTTTTTTTGTTTTGTTTTGTTTTGTTATTTTTTGTATTATGATCACGGTACAGTGAACTTTCTTCATTAAAGCTCCATCGAAAATGCATGTTTTTAAACTGCACTTGGTCATTAAAAGCCTTTATTATTCGGTGAGAATCGTTTACTTAGTTTAAATAATTTTCATCTCGCATGTTTTGTTTTAGATTTTTCGCATTGTTTTCTTTCAAAGTAGCAAGTCCACAGTCATCCATTTGTGTTTTAAATTGATCGCTCTGAGTCGTTTGCGGACTCCTTTAGGACAACTGGTATTATTATTGTTCTGCTCATCTCTAAATAGAATCGAAAAAAGCCGTGATCAGCGAATGCTGAGGACGAATCTGCATTAAAAGCTAAACTTCGATTGATTGCATTGTGTGAGGTTAATGTTCGTCTCGTGACGTAACCTATGTAACATGAGATTTCGTATTATTGTATAACAAGGCTCGTGTCGAGAAAATAAAGGATTTTGACAGAAAACTACACGTGGTGTGAGAAGTAAAGCGGATCGCGTAAAGCATTGTAAACCTTTGGAAGCGACGAGAAAAAAAGCCGCAAGTTAAAATGCGAAATGGCTTCATCTGAAATTCCGTTACCGGTAAAAATTAGACTCCAAAAAGGCTGAAGAATGGAAGCGTTGAATTGAAAGACTCGAGTGTTATCACGTGGCAGCTGGCCTCGACGAAAAAGATGACAAAGTCCAAGTAAGTACGTTAGTGTACGCAATGGGATGAAACGTTAAGGATATTTTTAGAAGTTTTCGTTTGGCTGAAAGGGATACAGCATACGCGACAGTGAAGCGCCGCTTCGAAACACACATTGTGGGCCACTAAAATTTGATTATTGAACGAGCACGTTTCAACAGACCCGTTCAAGGTGGGAAGGAATCTGTGGTCGAATTTTTTGAATCCATTTACGAGCTCGCCGAAACTTGCCAGTTCGGACCTATCACAGAAGATTTGCTTAACTATTGAATACCCAACCACCCTGGGCCCGCCACTCCAAAAGTGATCTTGAAAAGTGTGGCTACGGGGCTAGGAGGTCACAAGGCCTAAGCGCTCGTTTTTTAGCTTTCAGTTTATAGTTCGGTTAACTACACTTTTTAACAAGATAGTGCGATGAATATTGTACTCGATTAGTGATTAGGCCTAAGTGCTCGTTTCAGTGATTAAGCCTAAGCACTCTTTTAAGATTTTAGCTTAATCTCGTACCCAGATCTCACTCTGTCACTGGAAATGTGAGATCTGGTAAAGTTCGACAGTACACCATGTTTCGTTGGCTACTAAAAAAACGGTTGCGGCAATGCACTCTAAGCTCCGATTGGCTTATTTTGCGGAGCACTTAGTGAAGGTTTGGTTTTCGCAAGCTCATGTGCTGTTTTGGATAAATGCCAGTTGTGCGGAGGAAAGTTGTTTTTTCAGACTCCGGAAAAGCTTTACAGTTGAGCAAAATCATTTTAAAAATTTGCGACGTTTGTGTAAATGGTACCGACGAAAGCCCCACGTACCCTGCCACTCGAATAAAGTTCTGCGTAGGTTGCTACGTGGTACGCAGAAACTAATAAATTCAAGTTGAAGTTTGTAATTTATTCAGAACAGTATTTCTCGTTCTTAAAGCGTGACTCGCGAATTAAGTAGTGATCAATTGTGAATTTTACGGTTATATTAACTACATTTTTCACGAGATCGTGTCAAGAAAATAGTACTTGTTGCATTGATTAGGTCTAAGCACTTTCAATTTACGACTTGGTTAACTACACTTTTCACGAGATTGTGTGAAGAAAATAGCACTCGTTTATTGATTAAGCCTGAGCGCTCGTTTCAGTGATTATACAGTTGCTCCGACAATTAAACAAAAAAACAATCGCCTGTAGCGCTTCTTTCTGTTTGGGCTTAAGTTTAAGGTTTCCTTGTCCTCTACTCAAAAAAATATCTTGAAGAATACTCTCGAAACCATGTTTATTCCGCAAAATCACCCAAAATCCCAACAGAGAGTACGAACATGCGCAGTGATAGAAAAGCCCGTATTTCGGGCCTCGCTGGCACTGAGCATGCTCGAAATCGAGCTTTACCAGATCTCCCTTCCGTATGACCGTGGGAGATCTGGGTACGAGATTAATTTTAGCTTTCAATTCTCGGTTTTCACATGACGTCACGACCGCCATGTTGGTGCCCCGAAACAAAGAAGAGGCGGCCATGTTGGTGCCTCGACCAAATCCTCCGGCAATTGAACTCTATTATTATGCAAACGCTTCCTTTTGTTTTCGTTGAAAAACATGCCTGTTGATCACGTGAGTGAAAACCAACAATTCGTCAATTCACGGTCCGGTTAACCACACTTTTTACCAAGATCGTGTGAAGAGTATAGCATTCGTTTCAGTGATTAGGCCTAAGCACTCGTTTAAAATTTTAGCCTTCATTTTACAGTTCGGTTAACTACACTTTTTACTGAGGCAGTGCGATCAATATTGCACTCGGTTAGTGATTAGGCCTAAGCGCGCGTTTCAATGATTAGGCCTAAGCACTCTTTTAAGATTTTAGCTTTCAATTTACGGTCCAGTTAACTACACTTTTTACCGGGATCTTGTGAAGAACATAGCACTCGTTTACTGATTAAGCCTAAGCGCTCGTTGCAGTGACTAGGGCTATTCTAGGGAAAGGGGTGGTATTAAACACTAGGTAGCCGCGTAGCTGCGTAGCCACTTCTTTCATTAGTAACATATTCTAGTGGGTGGGGGGGGGGGGGCGTGGAAATAATTACTGCGTAGCCGCGTAGGCACTTTTTTCCTTATGAACATATTCTAAGGGAAAGGGAGGTATTAAGCACTGCATAGCCGCGTAGCCATCACTTCTAAAGAGCCGTTTTGGAGTGGCGGGGTATTCAGCAGTTAACTGTAATTTCTGAAGAGATTTACAAACGTTGAGGTTTGGAAAAACTGCGAAAAGCTACGAAAAAGCTGTTTGGAACTAGTTAGGCAAAACTTTCCGTGGCAGGCGTTGTAACGGGAAACCTAATGACCGGAATTCAAAGATTTCGAATGAGGCTGATGAAGTATTCGTTCAAAATACTACATGTCCCTGGGAAAGAGTGGATGACAGCAGATACCCTGTCAAGAGAACCCCCAGATAAACAGCTTTCCGCAAATGTCGTGAAAGAACCCGTGACTCTGTATGGTGGCCTGGTCTCAGCAAGAAAATCGAAGATACAGTTACCACGTGCACAACATGCTGCAAACAGAAAAGAAACCATGCTGAACCAATGATGCCAACGACACTTACAGAACGACCATGGCAGAAGATAGGTGTTGACCTTTTCCACCATGGTGGTAAAGAGAACATAATCGCTGATGATTATTATTCAAGATTCTTCAAAATTGCCCCCTTGAAAAACACCACGTCAGTGCAATTAATCATCTGAAGTCGTTCTTCAGTCCCCTTGGCATCCCAGCTATCATAATATCTGATAATGGTCCACAATTTTCAGCTGCTGCGTTCTCCAAATTTGCTGAAGAATGGGGATTTACTCACCTACCAAGTAGTCCTCACTACCCGTAAAGCAATGGAGAAGCAGAAAGAGCTGTTCAGACAGCTAAAGATCTGATAACCAAGTCTGAAGATCCTTATTTGGCACTTTTGTCATACAGATCTACACCGCTGGACAAAGGGTACCGCCCTGCACAGCTACTGATGGGAAGAAAACTTCGTTCTACACTTCCTTTGGCTCGAGAGAAACTAACACCAAAATGGCCAGAAACAGAGCAGTTGAGGAAAACTGAGCTAGAGTACAAGCACAAGTAGGCCGAAAAATACAACCGGCGATATCGTGCTTCAGTTCTACCTCGCTAAAACCAGGCGATAACGTTTGGGTGACAGACTAGAGTTGCCCTTCTGCTTTAGTGCAGAAATCCCCCAAACCTAGATCGTACATGGTCAAAACTGACCAATCCCTTCTGCGGAGAGACACCTAGTCGAAACCCCA
>NC_090895.1:47031224-47036224 GCF_036669925.1 Montipora capricornis | reverse complement strand
TATCCCAAGGGAAAAATGTCACTTTTTGTTCTTTGCCCTTCGCCTTTGTTTAACTCGGGTGCCAGACTGAGGGGAACTTTGACGGGTCTCTCTCTTGATTCTTCCAAAAGAAATCTAAGACAATTTCACTCTAAAACACTCTCAAGAAGCATGCCAGTAGACGAACGTCCTGATTTGACTTGAATGAAATTCTCAACAGTGGATCGTGACTTGACAAGAAGATAATTTAAAAACAAATCGAGAAGCAACATTTTATTAATGCTCTTCGTTACCTTTGTAGTTTTTATACGCCGGTGCATACAATCATTACTTTTCCCGTCAAATATTTATTTCGACGCAGCTAAACCACGCTTTCATTTTTAATTACTTAGTGGGTCCTGAAATGCCACGTATTAAAAACTTGCAGAACCTAAATGACATTAGGAAGTACAATACGCAAAAAGATCTCGCTTGTGATGTAAACTCAAGGAGCTACACCAATGCGTAAATTAATTTAAACACTAGCCAAATTATATGCAGCTAAACCACGTCTTCGTCTTTAATTTTGCTCGGTAACATAATAAATCGAATGTTGTGGTTCAGCGTTGTCTGTACTCCTATCGACAACGCTATTAATCACAGTGGTCACAATGTTGATCTGTGATGGCGAATATCGTTGTCTATAAGAGTACAGAAACTTCTGACCTACATTCTATTTCTTTTTTACCACAATATTCAGGGAGGAAGGCATGTTCGAGTTTGGATTCGAGTTTATTCATTCAACGTCAAAGTAAATGTTTATTTCAGAGCGTGCCCAAGATCAGAAAAAGAAAGAGCGAAGCGTTGTCAAAAACTTGCTAGCAATATGATTGGTTTATTGCCCAAAATGACGCAAACAGCGTTGTCAAGACTCTCAATTAGTCAATCAGATAGCAAGATTACTGGTACTTGTTGTCCTTTTTTAATTTCTTGCTATTTCGTAACACTGCTTCAAAAAGTACATTATAAAAAGGGCATTTCGTTGGGTGTCTCGAAAACGAAGAACCTAAGACCCCGAAAACTCGAAAAAAGTAACTCAAAACCTTCAACCCTAGGCCTAAAGTTGGTTTTCAGAGTGTAACAGGGCCATGTACATCCGACGGGAAGTGAAGATGTCCGGCCACATGTGGAGAGTGGTTACTCAGCTAAATATGGCGGATCGCCCAGCTTTCACTTTGAAACAAGTTGTAGGGAATGAAGGACTTGAACTTCGCTTGAGGTAACTCAAAAAAATAACTTTAGGCCTACGGTTAGCCAAAACTGAGGGTTTTGGGTTACTTTTTCGAGTTTTCGGGGTCTTTGTGTCTTCTTTTTTGGGACACCCCATTTCGTTTTCATTGACAAAAATTGTATTGCTTGTCTGCTAATTGCTCATCAGTTTGCATTCGATTAAATTCATCATTGTCATAGTTCAAAATGAAATTTGGGTTAAAATCATTTTAACCCAGTTTGATTCTCCTTAACTCAGTCATGAATAATTAAAATTGCCACTATAAAAAAAATAAGAAAGTAATAATCAGGAAACAATAATCATCATCCTCTAATATGTACTCAGTATATTCTTCCTAGAAAAACATAACCGGGCAGGTGTGGTTGTATTTTATCACTGCCTAAAAACACACCTAGTTTTTACTCAGATTAACATGATTTACTTATAGAAATGTTGTAAATTGCTCACAAAAACAAACAGATAACTCCAATTCAAAATTAGTGCTACCAAAAGCTATTCTCGATTTGATGCAGTACACATGGGCAAAACGCCTTAATGAATATTAGTAACTTTAACCAATATTTCAGACATCATCATTAGTAACCAAGCTGTTACATCAGGATAGGGCTGTTTAAAGTCAACAGTAGCACACTCCGACGATACATCTGGATGCCACTGTCAACCTCATTAGTTACCAAGCTTTTACAATAGGACAAGAATGTTAAAAGTCAATAGTTGCACACTCCGACGATACATCTGGATGCCACTATCAACCTCATTAGTAACCAAGTTCTTACAATAAGACAAGAATGCTAAAAGTCAATAGTTGCACACTCCGACGATACATCTGGATGCCACTATCAACCTCATTAGTAACCAAGCTTTTACAATCGGACAAGAATGTTAAAGTCAATAGTTGCACACTCCGATGATACATCTGGATGCCACTATCAACCTCATTAGTAACCAAGTTCTTACAATAAGACAAGAATGTTAAAAGTCAATAGTTGCACACTCCGACGATACATCTGGATGCCACTGTCAACCTCATTAGTAACCAAGCTTTTACAATCGGACAAGAATGTTAAAGTCAATAGTTGCACACTCCGACGATACATCTGGATGCCACTATCAACCTCATTAGTAACCAAGCTCTTAAATTAAGACAAGAATGTTAAAAGTCAATAGTTGCACACTCCGACGATACATCTGGATGCCACTATCAACCTCATTAGTAACCAAGTTTTTACAATAAGACAAGAATGTTAAAAGTCAATAGTTGCACACTCCGACGATACATCTGGATGCCACTATCAACCTCATTAGTAACCAAGTTCTTACAATAAGACAAGAATGTTAAAAGTCAATAGTTGCACACTCCGATGATACATCTGGATACCACTATCAACCTCATTAGTAACCAAGCTTTTACAATCGGACAAGAATGTTAAAAGTGAACAGTTGCACACTCCAACGATACATCTGGATGCCACTGTCACCTTCGTTAGTATAACCAAGCTTTGACAATAGGAAATGATTTTTTAAAAGCAACAGTTGCACACTACGATGGTCTATATGGATCCTACTCTTAACATCACCAGTTCTAGCTGAAAACTGATCAGTTAAGTTATGCAGAAGAGATTTAAAATATTGGAAGAGAATATTCCCCAATTTCATCAAGATTGGCCAGAATGCCACGTTTTGTGTGACCTTAACGCAAGAATAATATTGATACCTTTGTAGTAAAATATTGACAGACTACATTCTACATGTATTTACTTCCTACTAGATATACTAAAGCCTCAAATGATGAAAATTTGACAGACGTTTATATTATTGTCGAAAGAAAGTCACAAGCCTTAGGCTCAAGCTACACGTAATGTGTTCCAAAATGTCATTGATAATGAATTAAATCCTGGAAAGCCACACATCTATGAATAATTACATTCTGGAGAGCCACATAGCAATAAGTATTTAGAAAGAAAGCTTCAATTTTACTTTCGCACACATGACATCGACATTGTGTTTTCCAATTTCTGTTTGTTCTGTGAGCCTATCACCCTTGAAGGATTTAGGGCCATAACTTCTTAATGCATTATTTACATCTTTAAGAGAGTCAATTTATAAGGCAAAAGCCCAATATAACCCAGAAGTAATATTTCGCATAAACCATGTGCAATTCATAAAGCTGGATACTGCTCAGTTCTTCTTCGAGTAAAAACTCCACATCATCACGAATTCCAGTTGATCTAGAAAAAAAAGGCAATAAGCAAGTCTTAGCTATGTTTTTTCCATGGGTGTTGATATCTTTACTTTGGCAATCCTTCGTGTTCGGAGATGTAGAACATTAAGTAGGTATTGAATCGTCAATTAACAATAAGCTTAGGAAAGAAAATACGAAAGTCTGTTGCTTTCATCAAAATAACAATGTTCGCAAGACTTGAAAAGAACGTTTACAAGGCTCCTAACGTGAAATAAGCTTCTGGATCATGAAAATCTATCGCGAACAAACATTTTAAGCGAAAAATAAACATAAGACACTTCCTTTCGAATTTTCCTTTCATTTTGCCCCAGTTTTACGAGACCACAAATGGCTCGATTGCAACTTTCCTTACTTGAACAACTGTCCGGCGGGGTTAGTAAGACGCAGCCAGTATCGTTGTCCATTTGATGTGAGATGACAATGGCATTTTCAAACGGCAATTCGGTGGAGTCAGCCAGCAAGCACCGATAACTTGATCTCTGCAAAGGCTAAGTTCAAGGCTGTTTAAAAATTCTCTTAGCCGTTCAAATAGCTCATCTTGATACAGTGGTGAATCCGGTGTATGACGAAGGAATACAACAATTAATCCAAACGATAAAGTGACGATTTTAACTTCTGTAGAAGCTGTTCCTTCAAACGGAGCTCCATCTACCGAGCAAATTCCTCTGGAAAGCGCACCAGCAGCTCAGACGGTCTCCATAACCTATGTTGCTTAACACATACCACGTTTTCCTTGGATCTAAGAACTACGGGCTCTGTACCCGAGAAAATCGTGGATAATCTTCCGCGATGTCATAGCCCGCGCAAGAAATCACAATGATCAACGTGGCCGTGCCGTGCTCATGTGATTGAAACGATGGCTTATTCTCAAATGACAGAAACGCATGTTATTCGTTAAGGCTAAATTAGATAACTGACATGTTAATCCTATTACCCCTCTTTGTTGACAGAAGAGTCATTACTGAGTAAACCACAACTTAATTGGATTCAGAAATTGGGTACTTCCAGTTCAGACCCACTTGCGTCTCGTCATGAATAGATATATGCGCTTTTTTTATTAAAGTCGTATCCCCCTAGTTTTATCAGGATAGTCCTTCCAGGTGATCAGTGCTCTTCTTTTCAATTACTTTATCAATCCCTTTATCAATCGGGAAAAACGTTCAGTCAGAGTCCACTCTTTGTTTGCTCTATAAATATCCTGTTCATAAAAGTACCTCTGTACTGGATCACCAATTCAACCAACTAACCAGTAAGTTAACTTATATTCGATTTGGGTGTAGTATTTAGGGAGAACTTTGTATTTGCGTTTTAAAGTTGTTGCTTGGATGAGCACAGTGCTAAAGCTGACTCCGAGGCCTCCGCGGACAGGAAAATCGCAACGCACCTCATGATCATTTCCGTAGCCCACGCAGGGGAGCAGGGCGGGAAGATAAACATTTACACAAATCGTTAGCATGTCTGATTGACGTTTGAAAGAGCGTTGCAAGATTGAGGTATTATTCTTTGTTT
>NC_090895.1:46996224-47013724 GCF_036669925.1 Montipora capricornis | reverse complement strand
AATAAACGTACGCGGCAAAAAATGGTTTTAAAAGCTTATATTACTCTTCAGCTCTACAGTGCTAACTTCAAACTTCATATGCGTTACTTTTTGCGCTTTCTGGCCAAGTTGTGATTTCAAGACTATATCAGGACATTGATAACTGCTGTATACTCTATCCTAGATTTATTAAAGCTTGGTGATATAAACTAGAAGACTGGCATTTTGACTCTCGAGTTTTTACAAAGCCCCCTCGCTACGAGTCCCAAAGAAGGAGAAGGGGAAGAGGGTGTGTTGGGTTTGGGAAGGCTTACTAAAACGTTTACGGTAAATTTGGGAGTAATCATTTATTATGAGGTTTGTTCGTTGGGCGAACTAAATAGACGAACCGTGATGCCATGAAGATGAAACATGCATTTAGAGAAAGTTCTGCGAATGGACTCCGTACAGTCCGCATATGATATATATTAATACACGTACGACGTAATTCAAGATGGCGCTGACAAAAATAAAAAAAACAATATACAGGATGCCCAAGATTAGAAATTTCGTTACCCTAATCTCGAACGTAATTATCGTTATGTTACAAATTGCTGTACAATTTCATAATCGCAAAACTCTCAGACAAGAATTTGAAAAAAGTAAACACTTCTGCACCAAGCGAGACCAGGTGTTTAACAAACAATAAGGGTTTACTACAGACATAAAAAACAATATCATTTCGTTTTCCTGCGCATGCGTTTGTATGTGTTGACGGCCGATTCAGCAATCTTCTCTACCTATCAAACTGCCAATGGATTGTGATCACCATCGCAAAACAGAGAACGCTGCCGCAAAAAATAAATAATTGCGATCACGTCACAAATCAATAAAATGTCAGTTTCCACTAAATTTGTTTTAACCTAAAAGACAAGTTTTTTTTCGACGACAAATTTATCTTTAAGGTTTTTATTGTTACTACCCTAAAGGAGGCTCTAAGGCATCAAACAGGCCGGGGAAAGTCGACAGGTGAGGCAAGCCGCAAAGTTATTTCTCCATATTGCTTACCGGCTGCACTATTGCACAGTTTTAAAAGCGACAGTGGGTTAAAGCGTGAATTTTAATGTCTTAGATCAAGAAGTATGCATTTGAAAGGTTTGCTGCTCATGATCTGTTTATTGCACATGTAAGCTGCTATTAAAGCTTTATACTGAAGATAATTGTCAAACCTTTAATAAAATTTCCACTGGGCTCCTTTATTCTCAATTCGACATTCCTCGTTTTCAAAATTTCTATTGTAGGGATTCCCCGTTCCCCGCTCCTCGATTCCCAGGTTCTAAATTTAAAGAAAACCTTTAAATTTGTTTATCTCGCATTTTTCTAGTTTGTTATGTCGCATTTTCTATCTCGCATTTTCTAGTTTTTTATCCCGCATTTTCCAGTAGTTATCTCGCATTTTCTAGTTTTTTTTATCTCGCATTTTCTATCTCGCATTTTCTAGTTGTTTTTTTTTATCTCGCATTTTCTATTTAGCATTTTTTTTTTTTTTATCTCGTATTTTCTATCTCGCATTTTCTAGTTTTTATCTCACATTTTCTATCTCGCATTTTCTAGTTTTTTATCTCACATTTTCCAGTTTTTACTCACATTTTCTATTTTTTTTTATCTCGCTTTTTCTAGTATTTTCTGTCTCGCATTTTCTAGATATGTAACCTCGCATTTACATTTTTTTTTTTTCTCCACCCGGGATTATCTCGCATGTCCCCTACAGGCTTCCGTAGTGGGAAGTACTTGCTGATAAGGATAAGGTGGTTGAGGGTTTGAAGCGAAGATGAGCCTGTTCAGACACCATGAATTATTTCAAGTTCAGTAAGGGTCGTACCATTCGGTAAACTCGTTCCAGAACTTAGTGTCAGGGCAAAATGGGCAGGAAGGCGAATCTTTTTTTTCTTTATTTTTTCATTTTATGAAGCAGACTATTGGTACTAAGAATATTGTATATTATCTTATATTGGTAAACGGACAATTTAACTTCCTTTGTGACACAAAAAGGGAGTGAGTACAACTTGCAACATTGCGATGGATCAAAACCACCATTGATGAGTTTTTTTGTTTTCTGTAAACGGGACAAGATTTGTGCGATTGATTGCAATTTATATATTGCCATAACAGTTGCTTTTTAATATGATTATAAAAAAAGGTTGTAAAGAACCAAATTACTAGGAATTTTTTTTGGAAGGAATGATATGAAAGAAAGTTTTTTTTTTGTTCGTTAAATATACCGGATATATTTTGAACCCCGCTTTGATTCCAATTTCTGTAGAAAATGGACCGTTTGTTTATTTTTATGTGCCCGTTGTTCCAAATAATTTGATTAGCTACTCCAGTTTTCGTCTCGGGTACAGTGTGGATTAATTCTTGCCGGCACGCTATGACATCTTTATAAAATGTTGGTTGTGATTTCTCTTAACTTTAGCAATTGACATCTCTAATTGCAATGAAAGATCAGTGTAGCCCCTACACTTGCAAGCAGAGATTTCGGAACGGCTTTCCATGGTGCATCATCGGTAGAACACAAGCACTTAACCCAACGTAATTTTAAAGCTTTAACAAACATTTAGGCTGCTTGCATTTTTAGATACAATGAAAATTATTGCATTAACCTCTTCTGTAAAGGAAGCAGGAGTATCGAGAACACTGCAAACAAATGTTAGCTTCGAAAGCGCAATTTTTTGACTATGTTAATTTTTCTGTCAATTGAGATGTCTCTTGATGGCCAGATATTAATTATTTGCTTAAACGGTACAAGTTTGTCATACAGGGTTTTTTTTTCGTTGCTAGTTCTTCGTTGTAAGAAAATTAAATTCCGAGGGCACATATCGGTTCTTCGGAAAGTGTGGTTCCATTCTTAAGAAATAATTGTGTCAATTTATTTATTTTTAAATCTAAATCTATATGTATGCATTAATGGTTCAAGCCGGAAATATTTCAAAACTGCACTGTCTCTCTTATCTCTCTTATTTACACCAAGAGGTGGAAAGAGTAACAAATTATTTACCATGAGGTTAACTACTTTACTCATAAAAAAAAAAAAAACTATTGAGGTAATCTTTCTCCGTTTTGTCTCAGATTCCTGCAGAATAACAAGATTACTTTTTTGACGAATGGAAGTTTTTCCAAGCTTGACATGCTTTTATATCTGTAAGTAAGAGCAGTGAAACACTTTTTTGAATCACAGCTACTATGGGTTGACCATACCACACCTTTTAGCTATCCGACGTAACAGCCTTATAGGTAAACTGCTTGTTTAAGACTAATTGCAATATCTCTTTTTTCCCGAAAATAATATTTTTCTTCTCTCTTTAATTTTTTCTCTCACCGGAAACAATATTCTTTAGAAACGTAATGTGTTTCAATCAGCAACTTTTTCTGTTTTAGATTATTGAGTGCAAACAAACTTCAAGAAATCCCAGACGGGGCCTTCAGGAATTCAAAGAATCTTCGACTACTGTATGTCAGTCAGTTAAATCAGGCCAAAAGCGACAATACCCGGCCTCTCGCTCGTCACATATAGAGACACGTTAAATTATGTTCTACCCATGCTTTAATCTCAGATTCCTTGTCACTCACATAACTTTAAGTCTGTGGGAAAAAACTACCGACTTACTTGATAATTTTTTGATTGCCCAACAGAATGCTTTCTGACAACCCCATCAACACCATTGGAGACCGAGTGTTCACTATCCACAACCACAACCAAGCAATGTGAGTCATACAAGATGACATACTGATTTATATGTCAGCGCACCTGAAGTGTTCGACGAGTTCGACGCCCAGTCGGACCAACATTGATAAGAAAGCGCTACAATGATAGTTACAACTACGAGTGGAAATAATAATCTTTGCGGTTAAATGTCCACAACGTGAAAATTTTTAATTTCCTATTTGAAAGTTTATATTAAAAAATGAACTTTTGCGAAAGAATTTTTCCATTCCGACGAACGAGAGGCGAATTTTCTACAATCCCTTTTAAAAGCGTTCAAATTGCCAGCCATTTTAAAAATTGGCATGCAACTCGCTCAAGTCTTCTCTGGACTCATGACTCACTTGAAAATCCTCTGTTTGCTGCTGTATTCACTTCCGGATTCAGAGGCACCTTCTTAGATGATAGACCTAGACATGATAGATTCTTTTAAAACTGAAAAGTACTCAAAACGATCACAGAGCGACACCTTGGCGTTGATCACCTAGAAAACATAGGACCCACGCCAACAAGCATTTCATTACCTACGTCACAGCGATCCCCGTGAAATCCTGACCAGCTTAAGGCGTGTATCAAATAAAAGTAGGACTTTAAAAATTGTACAAAATTCGTGCCTCGTTTTGAAACAGCATGTTCTCTTATGCACGACATATCTAGCAATTCTGCACCTCAGAATATCTGTGATCTTTTCATTTGTTCATTCAACGTTCATTCATATAACACTAGATTTTCTGATGTTGGTAACTGATATGTTAATAAATCAAGACTGAGTATTCGGCTTAATTTCATTTTCGGAACTAAGCTATGGAATTGCCTGAAGCCTGACCAGCGCAAACTTGGGAAAAGACCCTTAAAAAACAAAATTCACCTATTTTTACTTGCGGTGCTTGGTGATGATGATTTCTCTAGCAAAGTAATTATATCTTCTGCAGATTCATGATTCGGACGAAGCTAAGGACATTTGACCTGGCATCGTTTGACAATAGCAAAAATATCAAACCTGTTATGTAAGTATTAATGCAAAGACATTTGAGTAATTTCCTGTGGACAAGCTTGAACTGTTGCAATTTAAATTCATGCCTAAATAAATAGACCGTTTCTATGGGCTTTACGTTGATCGTTTTTCACGGAACCTAAGTCAGCAATTAAACGACAATTTTATGGTAGTTTGATCTTTTAAACAAAAATTTCCAGAATCAATGAAATGCCTCTTAATACTAGTGTAACTAAAAATGTCGTAGTTTGTAAAATTCTGAGGTGAAAAACTTGCCGTTGCATCGGCCGAATCGAAAAGGGAATACGGAGTAAGTAAAGCTATCTTTCTTTTTCAAAACAGATCCTGTGGTATCTTGAATAGCAGAGCATGAAAATATCACCTTGAGCTTTTTTACACTTTATTACGTCTATTGATATTTAAGGTGTAATGTGCCCGTAGGAAGGATGGGAAACTAGTCCTAGGCGAGTCCTAGGCAGTATTCGAACATACGACCGTCCTAACACCAACCGGATGCTTTACTCGTTGAGGTGCTAGATTTCCTTGAGTTCTAGGTAGTTTATCCAGGTCCTGAATGGACAATTTGTGTCGCTGGTCGGCGGAACATAGCATTACACCTTAAAGGAGGTATTTCACGGCAGTGCAGCTCATTTTGTGTACAGTTTTAACAATTAATCACTCCTTCTCGCTACGCAACTTAACGTTAGCCCAGAAATTACTTTTAAACGACACAAATTAAAGCTTCGTGACAAAAAAATGTATGTCGTGCACACATGATTTCTGTTAGAAACAACAGAGATAAACTTTGAAAAACTGCCAGGCTGAACAGTTTTCAAAACCTCAATTGCAATCCATTTTAAACTACTTTAATTTTGCCCATCCCTGACTTCTTTTGTTTTTGCTCTTCAAGTTATTCAAACATTCTTCAACGTTTAAACTAGTTATTTTCAGTTTATGTTACGCATGATTTGGTTGCCAGTTCCCAATCGCTGAATCTGGCTTTATTCGTTACACAGCCCCTTTAAATATCAATAGTCGTATTTTGAAAACTTGTAGGTATACTTTCCAGAGCCTGCATACCAGCGGGACACATTGTCCATTCACGACCTAGGGAAACGACCTAACTCTACTGGAGTTCTATTATCTCAATGGGTAGAGTATCCGAGCGGTGTTACGGAGATCTTTGGTGCAAGTCCGGTCAAAGACTCTCCTTTTTTCCTTCGCCAAGCAACTAGTTTCCCATCTAATAAGTTTATCTTGAGCCTTTTATAAACGGGATTGAAAGAAGGCGCTCGAGAAATAGCTTATGCATACCGCGTCTTATGACATGTGTGACACAGAACCTTTACACCTGACTTTAAATGCACAAAGAACCTAAATAAAACACAAAAATACCTAGAACGTAAACAGAAATCATCGATTGTTGTCTTAATTTCACTCACACACGACATATGGTACCTACTATTTGTTTGCTATGCACTCTTTTTTACTCCTTGCAATGCTAGGCATGGAAAGACAGGCAATGCAATGCCCTCGACTATACAAAAGATATTCGTTTCTCGTGCTTGCCGTGAAAATTTAAGGATGTTTGTTACAAGGTCATGAAAATCTTTGCCGCATGTAGACTGTTCGACAGCACCGAACCTCTGTAGGTAAAGCTACGAGATATTAAAATTGTATTGACTTGACAGTTGGGTAGTTTTTCAGTGACATCTTACCACTTATCAATATATACTAAGTTTTCCCGCCCGATTGCTGATCTCTATTATAAATGATCTAGACACTAAACGTAATATATCTGGTTATACCTCCCCAAAAAACTTTTCCACGTTGTTTTAACGTTGGTTTCGTTTAGAACTTTGCATGGAGGCAAAATTGGCGACATCAAGTTTAAGGAAGACTGCGTTGTCCACCTGTGAGTACCTTAAAATTTAATTTACCTGTGCAGCCAGACTTTATGATCTCAATATAACTTTACACCGACACAAATTTAATGACAACTATCTCTATTGCAGAGATGGAACATTTGAAGTGAACATCATGACGAGGCTTGCATTATTGTTGTGACAAAATGTTTGAAAATAATCCAGTTCTATTGTCCATCCACGCTTGTAGTTTATTCTGGGTCTTGTTTGAAGTGACTCACAGAAAATTAAAGCCATTAATTTTAAATTTCCACGTGATTAAGCAACAAAAAATCCCCAAGACCAGGTCACGATTTCAATGCAATCAGTCAGGCCCGGGTTGCTCGAAGCATGGTTAGCGTTAACCATTGTTAACTACTTGGTTAAAATCCTATTGGTTTTGATACCTCTTAACCAATGGTTAGCGCTAACCAGGCTTTGACCATTGTTAACTACTGTGTTAAAAACCTATTGGTTTTGATACCTCTTAACCAATGGTTAGCGCTAACCAGGCTTTGAGAAATCGGCTCCAAACTTTTAAGACTATATATAAAGCGTACAGTAATGTTTCAGTGGACAGATTAATTCCTTTTTTACCTTGCGAACCACAGCCATCAAGCCAATCATGAGCCTTACTCGACTACTTATTACACTACAGATTGAACATAGTTATGTGGAATTTAAAACTTCCCCCTCAGTACAATTGTAGGTATATATATACATAAATGACGCGAAAGAGAAGCTGCAACACTACGTCACTCTTATAATGTACACAGTCAGGAGCCAGAGACTGAGAGCATACAACTTCCGATATTTGCTTCTCAGATGCTTCACGAATCATAGGTTGAAAACGCTTTCATAGGTATCTTTATTTCCACACATACAGCAATACAAATGAATTTGCCATATTAGTTCTTGGCTAAGGTATAAACAAATTTTGGTTTGATCTTGAACGTGCACAATATCGAATGGACCTCTCCAATGTTCGTGAAATAGGATTCATAAATATCAGGAACAAGTTATTTTGATGTTTGTATACATGCTCACCCATTTGTAATTTAGTAATTTGAAATATATTCAATATACCTTATCTAGTAAACAGGGGTCTGCTATGATCTCTCCAGCCTGATTGTGTTGTAATCCTTAGTACTCTATTCTCTAGCAGTAGTAAACAATTAAATTTAGTTGGGTAGGTACTTCCCCATGAGATCATGCAGTACGACAGATGTGAATAAATTAAGCTATACTATAAACATCTTAAATATTCAAAGTAAGATAGGGACAAATTTTGTAAATAATACCAACACATCAGATGAACCTATGACTCTCGTAGTTATGAATGCAATTTTTGCAATTGCGTAAAGAAGCCTGAAAAATTTAGGACTTCATGGGGTTTAAAACCGTGACCTCGCGATACCGGTGCGACGCTCTAACCAACTGAGCTATGAATCCACTGACGCTGGGAGCTGGTCATTTGTAGGTTTCAATGTTCCCGTGAGGAATGAATCAACGATTAAATGATATATGAAATGGATCATATATATGAACTGCGGATATAAAATCAAGTTAAGCTATGATCTTGGCAGTTATAAACGCAATTTTGGCAATTGCGTAAAGAAGCCTGAAAAATTCAGGACTTCAAGCGGGTTTGACTTCGTGACCTAGCGATACCGGTGCGACGCTCTAACCAACTGAGCTATGAATCCACTGACGTTAGGAGCTGGTCATTTGTGGGTTCCAATGGTCCCGTAAGGAATGAATCAACGATGAAATGATATATGAAATGGATCATATATATGAACTGCGGATATAAAATCAAGTTAAGCTATGATCTTCGCAGTTATGAACGCAATTTTGGCAATTGCGTAAAGAAGCCTGAAAAATTCAGAACTTCAACCGGGTTTGAACCCTTGACCTCGCGATACAGGTGCGACGCTCTAACCAACTGAGCTATGAATCCACTGACGTTGGTAGCTGGTCATTTGTGGGTTCCAATGTTCCCGTAAGGAATGAATTCCAAAAATTGCAAAAATTGCGTTCATAACTGCGATGATCATAGACTTCATTTCATCGATTTTAGCTTCACTTGAATTCATATCCGCAGTTCACATATATGATCCATTTCATGTATCATTTCAACGTTAATACCAACACATTTAGCAACTTTCCGTGAAATGTAGTTAATGTGAGAATTTCACTGCAAGTCTTGGTCAATAAGTACCCCCAAAAATTCAGTTTGCTAGTTCTTAATATTAACGCCGCCATTGAATAGATTTAAGGCAACTCCCATTTGCCTTGATAAAAATAATACAGCACTTGTTTTGGACGTGTTAATCGTCAATCTGTTTAACATATCCAGTCCCAAAGGGCATGAAGTTCTTTCCTTACCACAGATCATTAAGGTGTTAACATATTCATGGGAAACTAGAACATTGAGATGTGCAGAGGAGCCGAATCTCTACCATTTGCGGAAACATTCTGCATTCGCCTGCTTATAATAAAGGCGGAACCAATCTGCTTATTTCCCCTCTAATCTGTAATTATTAATTTATTAAATCGACCTTTTAAGCTGAGAATCGTTAAAGCAAAGTTTACATTAATCATAAGCCTTACATAGTTAACTGATGACAGCCCTTGTGATTGAGAATGGAGGCTATAATCCAAAATTCATTTAAGATCCATCTAAAACTAGCTTCTTCTGGGAAGATTCCGTGGCTTATACTTATCCGCGGCTATTATGGAAACCAAGCTTTCCTTGCTATGGGCTCCCGGCGTTGAACTAAGAGTTTTCCTTATTTATTTGACATTATTGGCGCTAATCCCATGTCGGGAAGAATCATATTTAAGACAACGTTTTGGCGTCCTCATGACACCATCATCAAGTCAAAATATAATATCTAATCATATTTCGACCTGATGATGGTGTCATGAGGACACCGAAAGGTTGCCTTAAGTATGATTCTACCCGTAATTTTCATCATCTAATCGATAACACCATCATGCCTAATGCCATGTCGCCTTACTTATAGATTGTAGCTAATAAGAGAAGGAGGAGACACAACCTCGTTCCCAGGGTCTCTCATCTTAACGCCTGGGGCGAGCGAGGAGAGACCCTGGTAGGGTCTGGTCACGTGTCTCTCAAATTCCTTGTTTAGAGAGGACCCCGCCCTAGTGTTTTCAATTGTCACGGAAGCACGTGACCAGACCCTACCAGGGTCTCTCTTCGCTCGAGAGACCCTGGGAACGAGGTTGGAGGAGACAGTTTAGAGCTCACTAAGATGGACGGGCATCTTTAGTACTTTAGCACCTAAACGGCCGAATAAGAGATTCTATTCTTTCTATTCTTGGAAATTAGGAGTAACTTTACATCTAAGGGCTTTGCACTGAAATTGCAGGAGGCTGTGTCCTTTTGTTCATAAATTACGGTAATAAAGAAGGCATGACAGTATTAGTTGATGATGAAACCACCTTGTTTCTAGCGTGTCTTGTTTCAATGCTCATCTATTTTGAATTTCAGGGGTGTAAAGAACGATGACTCAGAATTTATAGATATCTCATATGTTTATGAATTCGCGAGGGAATCTGTGCGCAAGGTGTTTCTTCAGGCTGGATTCGCCAAATATTATCAAGAAAGTGACCTCAAGCTTCTCCCATGCCCGCCTGGTACTTTTGTTAATATCTCTGACACTAGACCAAAGTGCAAAAAGTGCCCTGCTGGTAAGCTTACACAGATCCTATGCATTAAATTAGCTCATTCATGCATACAAGAATCGAATACCAAGAACCGATTTGAAGTGCGAGAGTTGTGTCTTAAACGCATGAATTTAATATTAAAATGTATCAAATTAAGTTCCCAGGCATGAAGGTTACCAATTTCGCGTCCAAAACACAGTTATCCCATTAAAAGTCGCTTGATTAATGATGCACTACTAACTTTCCCATACGGCGAACTTTTACTCTCATTCTCCTTACTTCTCAGTCACTCAGGTCTGATCTTATTCCCGGTACAGTTCGTGTGGACAGCGGGTATCTGCAACCTTACGTATAGTCATAATTTCAGTAAGCCATCAATTGCTCCACACTCTCCTGTTGGGCTTACCTGTTCTGAGTAGCAAACCTTTTGTAAATGTTCTACACCGCGCTGCGACAAAAGGACAGGATGAATGTGCATAAACTGTTTAAACTTCTCATTTACAATTACAATGGGAACAAAATGGATCCTTCTTTGAAGACACCATTCAGCAAATTCTTAAGACAACTAACATTACTGTTCACTCAGCCCAAGCACTCTGTTCATTTCACAAATCATATAATTGTTTAACGGACAAAGTACTGCTTAATTTTTCATGCACTATTTACAATTCTCATTATACAAGTTCCTATTAGTGGTTAGATTCTCTATATAGTATCACAAACAAAATATTGGAATGGCAACGAAATGGGTACTTGTGGCTTTTTGGGGGTTCACGCAAATCCGTGAGCCCCAAAAATACAATTCTCAGCGTAATGCAGAATTTTAGTCATATCCTGCTCGTACTGTTGTGTAGGTTTTTTTCGCTGTTCATACCCTTGCTTGAACATGATTTGTACTTTGTAAATAAGGTATTAAATAAGATCCTTTTAACCATCTTGTTCAAACCCCCTGATGCAGTCGGCGTAATCAGACGAACCCGGTCGGAGATCTAGAAATAAAATCAAGTCAACAAAATCTGTTCCTGTGTGCTGCTTAGTAGTATTTATTTAAAAAGATTTTGCAACGTTTACTCCAGATAATTTTCGTAGCTCTCCTTGCACTTGTTTATTGCTTCCTCCAGTATTTCTATGCTACACTGTTGGAAGTAGATATTTTGACCTTTCCTCCACACATCGACTCTATGCCAGCTAAGTCCTAATTAATGGCGCAGTAGTGAGAGCACTCGTCTCCCAACAATGTGGCCTGTTGCCCGTTTCTCGAAAGTCCCGAAAACTTTTCGGGCCCGAAAAGCCATCTGTGAAGTTACCAACCGCTTGTTTTGGAAAGCCGATCTTTTAACATGTTTTCGAGGTAACAAAAAGAAAAATGACTGTGAAGTTTGACGAATTAAATGCTCTCCGTTCTTGAGATACAAAGGGAATTGTGACACCCGAAAATGGCCCGTAAAGTTTCGGGACTTTTGAGAAACGGACCCCTGGGCTCGATTCCCAGACTCATTGTCGTGTGTCGTGATTGAGTTTGTTGGTTCTCTACTCTGCACTGAGAGGTTTTTGTCTCGGTACTCCGGTTTTCTCCTCTCCAAAAATAACCCAACATTTGATTTGATTTTGCGTTAATTTGTTGATTTCAGTTTACAGTGTCTCCAATTAGTACTCCAGCGCTAGATAAACTTCCCTTCCTTCCTTTCATTTCCTTTAAGCATTTCCTTATGATACTAACAGTTTCCAAGATGCACGCTCTCTGCGTTAATTCAACTCGGCAGCACTCCACTCCATTCCTATTTCTTGGCCACATTTCTAATGTGTTTGTTACTGTTCCTGGTGATCCAATCATAACGTGCACAATAGCTGTTATTACAGTCGAGCGCACGTCTCAGCGGTGTTTGTTTCACAAGGCGCGAAAACAAGGCTTTCGGGTCAAAACAAGAATTTCTTATCGAAGGACTGTGTGATTCCTTGATCCTTGACTGTTTCCTTCCCTTTTTTCGAGTAATTTTAGGTTTGTCTCACCTAATCTTAATGTAGGAAAGTATGGTAAGGCACTGTAAACAATATGCATGTGTTAAGTGAAGTAACAAGCCCAAATGTGCGATACAAGGGCAGCTTCCTTTCAACGACTGTAGTTTCTCTTCTTTTAAGAAAAACGTAAATTCTGGAATAAACTTCGTTGTTTTCTTCCGCATTTCTCTCACTAAATCTCTTACTATGTACTTATTGACTGAGTGGGAGGGCCGGAAAATATTTGCCCGAGATCATGGCGTAACGGACCGAGGGCCAAGTATTTTCCTGTCTTGTCCGACCTAAACTCAGTCAATAAGCATTTTATCATATGGGCTCTTTACACTATTCATGAGCACTCAGAATTTGGACAAAAATTTAGACAGACAATTTATCTAATATGTTGTTTGCATTTGCTTTTCTGGCTGTAAATAACTTGGATGTTTAAAGGCGACGAAATCCTCTAAAATCGCATACCACGGAGCGGTACGTGTTCCTAGCAGGGCCGTACAGCTTTTTCCAGCCCTGCTCGCGCTCATGCGTACGGCCCTCATACGGGAATTTTCCCAATAATAGTTTTACAATGAAAGCGGGCGCGGGGCCGTACGGGGAATATGATAATCTTTATGTGTGATAGAATGTTGACCCGAAATCCTCGGCTCCACGCGCTCTGACACTAACACCACTTAAACCTGAGGTCAACTTTAATAACGGTCATTGTACATTTCGTTCATTTCCATAGCTGAATCAGATCGTATTTCAATGCATTTTAATTGGATAGTTTTTCGAAAGATCGAGGTGATGCTCGAACTTATCAGGAAAATTGAAGCAAATTTCTCATTTTGACACAAGAAAAAAATCAGGCGGCTTCAACGGGATTCGAACCCAGGACCTTACGATGCTGGTGCAATGCTCTACCTGCAACTGAGCTACAAAGCCACACAGTTAGAAGCAGGTCAATTTGTTGGACTCATGTGTTCCCGTGAAAGGACTGATCAAGGAAAGAAACGTTGATTTGAAGTGCGGGTAACCCACAATAGCAGCTATTGTACATTTCTTTAATTTCCATACCTGAACCAGCTCGGATTTCAATGCATTGCGATTAAAATAGTTTTTCGAAAGATTGATGCTCGCACTGATTAAGACAATTTAAGGAATTGTCTCATATAAACATGTACATTCGTACCTCAGTTAGTAGAGCATTGCATGTCCCAGTGTGCGATTTGCTCTCCAGTGTGGCGGCTTTCATAACACGTGATCACTAGCGGCAAAATGCCCAACCTACCCTTGCGAGGTCTGGGTACTTATACAACTTCTCCTCTTGACGTTGCTCTACTCTAGCATCTTGTGGGCCAGAAAAATCAGCAATCTCGTACATCTTTTGTCTCTTGTCAAGCACCGGCAGCTCTGGTCTTCTCGTTTTAACACCTTATCCGTCTCACGGTATCGTAAAATCCTACAAGATCTTCCAATTGTCATTTTCTAAATAACGTTCTGGGTTGTGTTCATACCACCTTTTTGAGTGTTCAAATCCTTTTGTTCTCTTGTAGCTACAGAGGTCCCAGAGAATAGCTTTCCCTATGTTAACTTGTCTCATTCTGTTCTCTCTCTGCGCTAGTTTACTGCATCCAGAAATGATGTGCATTACACTTTCATCCTCCGTCTTGTACATTCTTTTTTGTTTTGTGATTTGACAATTTTTGTTTTAGTCAAAATTTCTCTTAAAAGCTTGATCCTGCGCTACAGTAATTAAGCTTTCTGTCTATATTTTCAAGTAACCCTTTTGATTTTGTGTCTGTCGAACAAACTGGCCGTGCATCACCATTTGTGACCACATGTCATGTCTTTCATTCCCTTTCTATCTGTTTTCTCTTTTTGAGTTGGTCTGTGTTCTCAGGTTCGCATTTGTCTGTTACTCTTTGTTCCGTTATCATTATGATTATCGTTTTCGTTATCGTTATCATCATTACTACTAATTTTATTATTATTATTATTATTACTATTATTATTATTATTATTATTATTATTATTATTATTAGTAGTAGTAGTAGTAGTAGTAGTAGTAGTAGTAATAGTAGTAGTAGTAGTAGTAGTAGTAGTAGTAGTAGTAGTAGTAGTAGTAGTAGTAGTAGTAGTAGTAGTAGTAGTAGTAGTAGTAGAAGTAGCAGTGTGTACTTATGATGCTTTGCTGTCTCGTTGCACTTTTCATTCTTCAAGAAAGAGTACCATGATATTATCTATATGCTCCTCAGGTGGTTACTACTCAGACACTCCAGCTTTTGTCAGCGACAGTTGCAAGAGGTGTCCAAATGGCACGTTTGTTCACATAAATAAGGCTCCTGGAAAAAGTTACTTTGACTGCAGCGCTTGTTCTCAAGGTTAGATACTAGAATATATATATAATTTTATAATATCCAAAAATACTCCTAATCGCTTCATTAGACGTAAAAAAAATTCGAAGAACTATGCTTCAATAACCCTGTTTATCTAAAAAAATATGCATACTAGTTTGAGTAAGACTTTAAGACATACAACATTAGAATGACTGGTCTTGGCATTACTACTAACTCTTGAAAACGCGTTCAAACGATTACCACTACAAGTTGCAACTAATCTGGCTGGCCATTTCAAAGTCTTGCAGCCGAAACGTAAAAGAATATTTCGCAACATCTTGAGCCGGATCAAACGGCGCTAGAAAGATGCAGATCAGCTATAGCGATGTTTCCTGTGACGTCACCATTGTTATTAATATGCCAACCAGAATCTAATTGGCTGTTGAAACAATGACTTCTTTTGTTCCGTGGTTTGCAAATAGGCCAGTTTCGTATTCTAACGGTTGGACTGAATCAAGCATGAAATAGAGGCTTATGTGGGCAAATTAATTTGCATTTGAAAAGATTTGCCCGCATTAGCCTCCATTCCATGCTAGATCTAATCCAGCCATGAGAATTCGAAAATGGTCTATTTGAATATCATGAATGTGACTTCAATGTTTGTAAACAAAAAATATCGCTATATGCATTAGGGAAAGTCCAAAGCAATTGAGATTTCAATAACAATAACTTAGAACAGACAGTTGACTAATTAAAACAAATGCATCCGTGCGGTGTTGATAGATGGCATTAGTAATATCACTGGGAACCTAACAAGAGGCAAGAGGGTCTGAATGGGATGGGGTGAGGAGGGGGGGGGATGGGGGGTCGGCGAGTCGGTTTTCAGTTAAAATTTAATCACTTTGTTGGTTGTCAGTTAAAATTTAGGATCTCTGTCGGTTGTCGATAAATCTCAGTTTATGAGTAAAAATTCAAGGTAATTATTCATATTCGCTATGTAATGCGCTCAGTTTAAACTGTATACAAAGTGTACAAGTTGAAATAATTCATTTATTTGCTGGTTTGTTAACGCAATGTGATCGTTTATTTTACCTTTCTTAACAAATACTGATAAATAAGCCACTTTCGAAAATAATAGTTCTTTTTGTTTGTCCCTCCAAATTTTGCTTAAGCATTGTTTTTGTTTTCTCTTGGGATTTACAATGGTCCCAAGAGAAACTGGGTCTTATGATATTTTCGAAAGTGGCCTATTGCATTTATTCTCTATGTGGATTTGTTTTCCTGCCGATTACAGCGAATCGAAGTAATCAAAAGAAGACAATTAGACCATTATCTTTCTTGAAGTAATCACCCAATAAATAGTCTCGAGCGTCATAAAGACAACTGTCAATACTACTTAGACTACTTACCGTCACAAGTCGGGACGCACAAATGCACGAACAGCCCTGCCGGATTGTGTAACACACCCGTCGTTCCCGTCGTCCACAAATTGTTTACTAACAACACGCATTCGCTAATGATACCCTTTATTTTTGTTCATGGAATCGAAGTCTAAATTCCGACAAGCGGCATGGCCTGACAAGTAGCGACAGCACTTAAAGTGAAATCGTGACAAACGACATCCTTTCTTTAAATTTCCGACAGCAACGGTCAAAGCAACGTGAAACATTTTCAAAGCACCGACACGAGACCTTTTAAATTTCAGACAAGTGACATGGGACCCCTCCCCCCTGGCAGCTCGTTGCTCGTGAGTTGCCCCTGGTTGCTCGTGAGTTGAACAGCGTAGACAGGCGGTGGCAAGGCCCCATATTTACCTTTTGTGGTCTCGCTCCTAACAGTCTGTTGGCGTACTGGCCTATAACTCTCTAACCACTCTTTAATCTGTTTTTCCATTCATGGTGTTATGTCCTCAATTGGTATAGGTGGTATCTATAGGTGCTATAGGAGAAAGGAACATGGCAAATTGAGGGACAGGATAGTACGACCTGTTTTGCGTGTGATACTTTGCTGCCCATCTGGATGTGCACTTTGCTTTAGAGATTCCTTGGCGATTGTCGCAAAATCCTGCGTATACTGAAGAACAGTGAATGTCTCATACATGAAATACGACACAGCGTGCGTGTTTTCCACTTGTGTTGTAAGCACCGATAGGATATCATCTACATATTTGGCGGTTAATTGTCGTATAGCCTGTCCATCCCTTTTTAAAGCAAAGGCACAGATACTTGCGTCTTCCTGGGTACATTCCCCGGAGGACCACTGGCTGCAGACTCTCCGATCTCAAGGGGTAGTGTTGCTTCACCTTATTCACAGTATCTTTTACATGGATTTCAATCTTTGTAACGTCGAAACTTGTGTGCTTCATAGACACTTCTTCAAGTTTCATACCCTTAGAATGAATTCCAAAGGTAACCTATAGGGAAACGAGAATCTCCGGAAAAGATGAATATCGCTTCTGAGAGGCTCGTCACTATATTCAGTTTTCCAGCGGAAACATCTGTAACAAACACGGAGCATATCCCCTCGATTTCTTTGAATAAACATGTATCTTGTGATTTGAACAACGCTATTTCAACTTCGCATTAACAAATCCACAGTTACAAAATTTGACCTCTTGGTAAAGCCTAACCTGAGGTTAGTTTAGCCCTCTTTTGAGCAACCGGGCCCTGAACTCTACTCTGAATACATCAAACTCTGCAGCACATAAAAGCGGCCAAAACCAACACGTACAGTTGAGCTCCCTCCTGCTTTCGTCTGATATCAAATTTGGCAAGTTGCCACTGTCCATCTGTGACTATTTATATAGAAAAGTTCTCGCACTTACCAGCAGAGGATTATGCCAGGCCAAATAGCTTCA